>NC_084560.2:9062920-9167920 GCF_033978685.3 Nerophis lumbriciformis
TTGCCCAGCTGGGACTGGTTATCTAATCACCTGTCGCTGGGCTTTCGAAGCCGGGCCATACACACTCCCTTCCCGCAGGAGGCGCGCCGACCACGCCCCCGCCCCCGACTGTTATAGGTGCAAAGTGTAAAAGCCAGCATCTGTGATGGTATGGGGGTTTGTTAGTGCCCAAGACATGGGTAACTTACACATCTGTGAAGGCACCATTAATGCTGAAAGGTACATACAGGTTTTGGAGCAACATATATTGCCATCCAAGCAACGTCTTTTTCATGGACGCCCCTGCTTATTTCAGCAAGACAATGCCAAGCCAGGTGTTACAACAGCGTGGTTTCGTAGTAAAAGAGTGCGGGTACTAGACTGGCCTGCCTGTAGTCCAGACCTGTCTCCCATTGAAAATGTGTGGCGCATTATGAAGCATAAAATACCACAGCGGAGACCCCCAATTGGTCTCCTCAGTTCCCAAAAGTTTACTGAGTGTTGTTAAAAGGAAAGGCCATGTAACACAGTGGTAAAAATGCCCCTGTGCCAACTTTTTTGCAACGTGTTGCTGCCATTAAATTCAAAGTTAAGGATTATTTGCAAAAAAAAAAATAAGTTTCTTCTCTTCGCAGTCTATTCAATTGAATATAAGTTGAAAAGGATTTGCAAATCATTGTATTCTGTTTTTATTTACCATTTACACAACGTGACAACTTCACTGGTTTTGGGTTTTGTAAATTGGAGTCAATTATTTCTGCAGTTAATTTGAATATTGTCGGTTTTGAAAGTGAATGTGACTGGCATTTTTTTTCCTTTGTGATTTGCACTATCCCATTTTGTCTTCAAAATACATTAGAGATTCATTTTTCCCTTTTTATCACGCACAGGTCAAAGACACGCTGTGACTGTCTTTTTAAAGATGGCCGGTGCATACAAATGAAGCATGCATCTTTAAAATAGAGAGGAGAATACCAAAGAGGCACATGGGGACGCTTTAAAGCAAGAATCACTTAAAGGGGAACTGCACTTTTGGGGAATGTTGACGATCGTTCACAATCCTAACGTAAAACCAGATTACATATACTTTTTAATGCATTCTACCTTGTAAATAAAGGCGAGGAAAAGTGGAGGTAGCGGGGGTGTATATTGTAGCGTCCAGGTGTTATGCCGGATAATGCACCCCCGGCGTAGAACGCACCCCCTGACGGGAATGTTATATCAACTAAAGCCCACACTTAAAGTTTCCACGTGCAAGATTGAATCTATTTAAAAAAGTTATTTAATAAGAAGCCAAAAGTGCAAAAACAATAATGTTCGTGTTGGAGGAGTTGTGAATGAATGAAATATGAAATCTGTGCTGCAGCCTGCAGGTGTACCTAATGTTGTGGCCCAGCAGCGACTGCAGCACAGATTTCATATTTCATTCATTCACAACTCCTCCAACACGAACATTATTGTTTTTGCACTTTTGGCTTCTTATTAAATAACTTTTTTAAATAGATTCAATCTTGCACGTGGAAACTTTAAGTGTGGGCTTTAGTTGATATAACACTCCCGTCAGGGGGTGCATTTTACGCCCGGGGTGCATTATCCAGCACAACACCTGAAGAGTTAGTGCTGCAAAGGGTTCTGGGTATTTCTCTCTGTTGTGTTTATGTTGTGTTACTGTGCGGATGTTCTCCCAAAATGGGTTTGTTATTCTTGTTTGGTGTGGGTTCGTATATTTCTAACAATGTTAAAGATGCTTATATGGCCACTCTCAGTGTAAACTGTGGCGCTGTTGATGAAGTATGCGTTGCATTCTTGTGACTGGGCGGGCACGTTGTTAGAAGGGATGAAAAGCGGACGTGACGACAGATCATAGAGGACGTTAAAAGCAGTGCCTGTAAGGCACGCCCCCAAGACTGTGGAATACGAGATATTATGACTGATGAACACCTTCGTTCGATAATGAAGGTTGCCTCAGCTCAAAGCCTGAGCCCCGACATTAATGAACTAGCATCCAAGAAAAGATGTTAGGTATCTGACTTGGGCACATCACATTAGATCAGTGTGTTGCAAACTGAGCAGTTTAAAGTCCTGAAAGGTTGGTTTATTCATTATTTTATTTTCAAATTTATTAGCTTGTGGAAAAAGTTAATGTTGATATTTACCTCAGAAGGCTGCAAATAGAAAAGAGGCATTAAATTTGTATTTAAATTGTATTTGATATGCCATTGATATTTTTTTATTATTATTATTATTATTATTTGAAACTGGATTTTGCATGTCACTATAAAGTTATATAAGCCTTGCTTGTTTAATATTTAATGCAAAATTTGTTTGGGTCCCTATTAAAAGGTTAATTTGTTCAAACTTGGCCCGCGGCTTTGTTCAGTTTTACATTTTGGCCCACTCTGTATTTGAGTTTGACACCCCTGAGATAATGTGTCTGTTTTCAATGGCACAAGTCTTTTCTCAACCATCTCCGGGTCTAAATTGGATGTCAAAGTTGACCGATTATAATCCACGACTTTCTACTATCCAGGTGAGAGACACAATTTATAATCGAGAATTAACTTTCACCAACTCAGAGGCGATGCAGCAGCTCAATATGTCAATATAGCAGCATCTGCTAAAAAATAGTCCGTCTGCGTCAGCGCTTATAATAACAATATCGCTAATACTTGGTTAATATTCAGGTCACGGCATGTAAACGGAGTATTGTTGGTGGTTTTCGACAGTGTTGGTTTAGTTACTGAAAACCAGTAACTAGTTACAGTTATTACCGTATTTTTTCGGACTATAAGTCATAGTTTGGCCAGGCTCCAGTGCGATTTATATATGTTTTTTTCCTTCTTTATTATGCATTTTCTGCAGGTGCGACTTATACTCCGAAAAATACGGTAGTTACTTTATTTCAAAAGTAACTCAGTTACTAACTCAGTTACTTACACCAAAAAGTAATGTGTTACTGTGAAAGTAGTTAGTTTAGTTACTTATATATATATATATTTTTTATTTTATTTTATTTTATTTTTTTAAGGCCCCCTTTAATGCCCTTTTAGCCTTAATTTCAGTACTGTTATTGCACTGGATAATAATACAATGTGTTGATCAACTCGGCATGCATTTGCATCACTGCACTCTGCTAAGCAATGTGGTCTACATACAACACACAAAGACAAAGATATGTTTCAAAGGGCCGATTTGTTTCAGGCCAGAACAAATTGACAAAACTATTTTAAATAGCTGCAACATAACATACATAAGTAACAAACAGCATAATAACAACATAGCTGTAAACCCAGGAAGGCACACACTACATACACAAAGCCTAACCAGGCCTTTTTTTCTCTCAAGGAATTGTGAAATAAAATCATGTCTGAAGCCCAAAACACTCTACACATTTCCCCAGTTTTAGTTTAGAGAAAAGGAAAGATTGGCCTGGCCCACTAGCATCCCTCTTTATGTTTGTGAACTTTATAGTCTATACATTTAGAGTGATGTGATAATCAAACACTCTGGAAGTCTAGAATGAAAGAGTATATAAGAGAATTGACAGAGTGTGTGTACATTCAGTGCTGAATGATGAGCAGAGGCAACGTTTTGAGTGTTTTCTTTAGCTCGCTTTCCATTTTTTTGTACTCACTGTCCAGGTGCCATTTGACGCCCGGTATCATGCTAATTAGCTGCCTGAAAGCGGGTGACTCTACTGTAGAAATAGCCTGCATGTCTTCTAGCACATACGCTGCAATGGTTCTATCAATGTTGTCCTGGCTAGCAGTGCCTCGTTAAAATCCAGCCGCTGTTGCTTAGGAGGTGAACTGTGTCTCTCTTTACAAGCTTCGTCGAAGCATGTTGCTTTTGTAGCGGTTTCAGCAGATTTGAATTGCTAGGATAGGATCTTTGATCCAAGACACAACTTATATTTAACTAAAATGTGGTCGACAAAAGAAAAGTAGTGAGAATATTTCCATGTTAAGAAACTCGGCTTCGGCTCTACCATGATGTCTTGTGAGTAAACACATACACGCCTCTTCTCCCCCCATACACATACACACTCTTCTCCGTCGCCTCTTCCACAGCGCTCCAATAAAACACACTCAGGTCTTCTCAGTTTCTAGCCGATACTACATAAAAAATAATGTAAAATAACGCAGTAACGCATCATGTAGTAACGGTAACTGAGTTACTGAATATAAAAAATAACGCGTTAGATTACTATTTACCGCCAAAAGTAGAGGCGTTACAGTAACTGGTGAGTATATACTTATTTTAAGATATTTTTGGGTTCATTGAAGTTAGCTAATTGTACTTGTTTTGGAAAGTCTTGACAAGCCAAATTTTCTTGTTCTATTGGCAGATCATTTTGCTTAGTTCAAATAAAATACCTCTAATTTTTGTTTTGTTCTTTCCTTGTTTTTGAACACTGACTTTTTGCAGTGTGTTGCTTAGGAGGTGAAGTGTGTCTCTCTTTACTAGCTTCGTCAAAGCATGTTGCTTTTGTAGCTGTTTCGGCAGATTTGAATTGCGAGGATAGGATCTTTGATCCAAGACACAACTTACATTCAACCAAAATGTTCTTTTCTTTGTGGTCATCAAAAGAAAAGTAGTGAGAATATCTCCATGTTAAGAAACTCGGCTTCGGCTCTGCCATGATGTCTTGTTAGTAAACACAGACACGCCCCTTCTCCCCCCCCCCGTACACATACACACTCTTCTCCGTCGCCTCTTCCACAGCACTCCAATAAAACACACTCAGATCTTCTCAGTTTCTAGCCAACACTACATAAAAAATAACGTAAAATAACGCAGTAACGCATCATGTAGTAACGGTAACTGAGTTACTGAATATAAAAAATAACGCGTTAAATTACTATTTACCGCCAAAAGTAGAGGCGTTACAGTAACTGGTGAGTATATACTTATTTTAAGATATTTTTGGGTTCATTGAGGTTAGCTAATTGTACTTGTTTTGGATAGTCTTGACAAGCCAAATTTTCTTGTTCTATTGGCAGATCATTTTGCTTAGTTCAAATAAAATACCCCTAATTTTTGTTTTGTTCTTTCCTTGTTTTTGAACACTGACTTTTTGCAGTGTGTTGCTTAGGAGGTGAAGTGTGTCTCTCTTTACTAGTTTCGTCGAAGCATGTTGCTTTTGTAGCTGTTTCGGCAGATTTGAATTGCGAGGATAGGATCTTTGATCCAAGACACAACTTACATTCAACCAAAATGTTCTTTTCTTTGTGGTCGACAAAAGAAAAGTAGTGAGAATATCTCCATGTTAAGAAACTCGGCTTCGGCTTTGCCATGATGTCTTGTTAGTAAACACATACACGCCCCTTCCCCCCCCCCCCCCCCCCCCCCCCATACACATACACACTCTTCTCCGTCGCCTCTTCCACAGCACTCCAATAAAACACACTCAGATCTTCTCAGTTTCTAGCCGATACTACATAAAAAAATAACGTAAAATAACGCAGTAACGCATCATGTAGTAACGGTAATTGAGTTACTGAATATAAAAAAATAACGCGTTAGACTACTAGTTACCGCCAAAAATAACAACACTGGTTTTCGGATGTATTTTTAGAGTGTACTTCCATTATATGCATTGTGAGCCACCTCGTACTTGCTGTATTTCATGATTTAGAATTTAGAAGGATTGTGAATGACAAAAAATAAAAAATAAATAAAAAAGTGCAGTTCCCTTTTAAGATGATTTGTCTGTTTTTGGGTCATGTTTAGGTCAGTACTATATTTATTCTATTCAATTTAAAAAAATGTGCAATCCATAATCCTTGTCCACACTGGCAAAGAAGTAAACGTGTCAAGTGATACACAGCGATGACTAACAGTGCACTTTGATTTCCTCTTTGCAGGCGCACGGCGACACTCCCCGACACGCTAATCTTGGATTATCACGCAGGCCCTTTCAAGGGCACAACGTCGTTTAGCCGGGTGCTCTGTTCCTCTGGCAGCGCTGAGAGATGCAGCACATCAGTAAAGGCTCCTGGCTGGCGTTTAAAGGTTTGGCCCCCAAAGCCTTCCTGTGTGTTAGTCCTTCCCAAACAGTAGGTGGTGTGAACATGCTTTATCAGTATCATGCAGTAGCGTGCTTCAAAAAAGATGTGCACTACATGAATGTATTATTATTTATTGACTTTATTTAATTTGATTTTTCACTATCAAATGGTTCAAGTCGGTCTAAAAAAATGTTTAACTGAAATTAGCTTATATATTTATTTTTTTTAATTTCAGGCCAATTGATGCATTTGAAATATTTTCTGTTACAGACTAAAACACTTTGTTGATTAAGTTACTTTTGTTGTAAGATGATTACAGTCCTTTCTTTTCTTGTTGTTAGAATAATTGTATCTCTTTTTAATTCCTTGCTTCTTGTCTTGTTTAATAAATGTCATCAGTGTTTGAACCTGACACTTGTCTTCTTTAATGTTAATAAGGGTATCAATCAATCAATCAATGTTTATTTATGTAGCCCTAAATCACAAGTGTCTCAAAGGGCTCAAAGGGCACAATGATATGCAGAGGTGTACTTATAACAAAATGATACTATTTGTAGGTGCGGCGGTGAGTGGGGGGGCGCGAGACTTTCTGTTACAGACTAAAACACTTTGTTAATTAAGTTATTTTTTGTTGTAAGATGATTACATTTCTTTCTTTTCTTGTCTTCTTTAATGTTAATAAGGGTACAACAACATGCAGAGGTGTACTTATAACAAAATAATACTATTTATAGGTGCGGCGGTGACTGGGGGGCGTGAGACTTTCTGTTACAGACTAAAACCTACTGTTAATTAAGTTATTTTTTGTTGTAAGATAATTACATTTCTTTCTTTTCTTGTCTTCATTAATGTTAATAAGGGTACAACAATTTGCAGAGGTGTACTTATAACAAAATTATACTATTTATAGGTGCGGCGGTGAAAGGGGGGGCGTGAGACTTTCTGTTACAGACTAAAACACGCTGTTATTAAGTTATTTTGTGTTGTAAGATGATTACATTTCTACCTTTTCTTGTCTTCTTTAATGTTAATAAGGGTACAACGACATGCAGAGGTGTACTTATAACAAAATGATACTATTTATAGGTGCGGCGGTGAGTGGAGGGCGCGAGACTTTCTGTTACAGACTAAAACACTTTGTTAATTAAGTTATTTTTTGTTGTAAGATGATTACATTTCTTTCTTTTCTTGTCTTTTTAAATGTTAATAAGGGTACAACGACATGCAGAGGTGTACTTATAACAAAATGATACTATTTATAGGTGCGGCGGTGAGTGGGGGGCGTGAGACTTTCTGTTACAAACTAAAACACTTTGTTAATTAAGTTACTTTTTGTTGTAAAATGATTACATTTCTATCTTTTCTTGTCTTCTTAAATGTTAATAAGGGTACAACGACATGCAGAGGTGTACTTATAACAAAAGTGTATTATTTATAGGTGCGGCAGTGAGTGGGGGGGTGCGACACTTTCTGTTACAAATTAAAACACTTTGTTAATTAAGTTATTTTTTGTTGTAAAATGATTAAATTTGTTTCTTTTCTTGTGTTCTTTAATGTTAATAAGGGTACAACGACATGCAGAGGTGTACTTATAACGAAATGATACTATTTATAGGTGTGGCGGTAAAAGGGGGAGCGCGAGACTTTCTGTTACAGACTAAAACCCACTGTTAATTAAGTTATTTTGTGTTGTAAGATGATTACATTTAAACCTTTTCTTGTCTTCTTTAATGTTAATAAGGGTACAACGACATGCAGAGGTGTACTTATAACGAAATGATACTATTTATAGGTGTGGCGGTAAAAGGGGGAGCGCGAGACTTTCTGTTACAGACTAAAACCCACTGTTAATTAAGTTATTTTGTGTTGTAAGATGATTACATTTAAACCTTTTCTTGTCTTCTTTAATGTTAATAAGGGTACAACGACATGCAGAGGTGTACTTATAACAAAATGATACTTTTATAGGTGCGGCGGTGAGTGGGGGGCGTGAGACTTTCTGTTACAGACTAAAACCTACTGTTAATTAAGTTATTTTTTGTTGTAAGATGATTACATTTCTTTGTTTTCTTGTCTTCTTTAATGTTAATAAGGGTACAACGACATGCAGAGGTGTACTTATAACAAAATGATACTATTTATAGGTGCGGCGGTGAGTGGGGGGATGCGAGACTTTCTGTTACAGACTAAAACACACTGTCAATTAAGTTTTTTTTTGTTGTAAGATGATTACATTCATTTATTTTCTTGTCTTCTTAAATGTTAATAAGGGTACAATGATACGCAGAGGTGTACTTATAACAAAATTATACTATTTATAGGTGCGGCGGTGAGTGGGGGGCGTGAGACTTTCTGTTACAGACTAAAACCTACTGTTAATTAAGTTATTTTTTGTTGTAAGATGATTACATTTCTTTGTTTTCTTGTCTTCTTTAATGTTAATAAGGGTACAACGACATGCAGAGGTGTACTTATAACAAAATTACACTATTTATAGGTGCGGTGGTGAGTGGGGGGGGAGCGCGAGACTTTCTGTTACAGACTAAAACCCACTGTTAATTAAGTTATTTTGTGTTGTAAGATGATTACATTTCTACCTTTTCTTGTCTTCTTTAATGTTAATAAGGGTACAACGACATGCAGAGGTGTACTTATAACAAAATGATACTATTTATAGGTGTGGCGGTGAAAGGGGGGGCGCGAGACTTTCTGTTACAGACTAAAATACACTGCTAATTAAGTTATTTTGTGTTGTAAGAAGATTACATTTCTACCTTTTCTGGTCTTCTTTAATGTTAATAAGGGTACAACGACATGCAGAGGTGTACTTATAACAAAATGATACTATTTATAGGTGCGGCGGTGAGTGGGGGGCGTGAGACTTTCTGTTACAGACTAAAACCTACTGTTAATTAAGTTATTTTTTGTTGTAAGATGATTACATTTCTTTATTTTCTTGTCTTCTTTAATGTTAATAAGGGTACAACGACATGCAGAGGTGTACTTATAACAAAATAATACTATTTATAGGTGCGGCGGTGAAAGGGGGGGCGCGAGACTTTCTGTTACAAACTAAAACACACTGCTAATTAAGTTATGTTTTGTTGTAAGATGATTACATTTCTTTCTTTTGTTGTCTTATTTAATGTTAATAAGGGTACAACGACATGCAGAAGTGTACTTATAACAAGATGATACTATTTATAGGTGCGGCGGTGAGTGGGGGGGCGCGAGACTTTCTGTTACAGACTAAAACACACTGTTAATTAAGTTATATTTGTTGTAAGATGATTACATTTCTTTCTTTTCTTGTCTTCATTAATGTTAATAAGGGTACAACAATATGCAGAGGTGTACTTATAACAAAATTATACTATTTATAGGTGCGGTGGTGAGTGGGGGGCGCGAGACCTTCTGCTACAGATTAAAACACACTGTTAATTAAGTTACATTTGTTGTAAAATGATTACATTTCTTTCTTTTCTTGTCTTCTTAAATGTTAATAAGGTTACAACAACTTGCAGAGGTGTACTTATAACAAAATAATACTATTTATAGGTGTGGCGGTGATTGGGGGGCGCGAGACTTTCTGTTACAGACTAAAACACTGTTAATTAAGTTATTTTTTGTTGTAAGAAGATTACATTTCTATATTTTGTTGTCTTCTTTAATGTTAATAAGGGTACAACGACATGCAGAGGTGTACTTATAACAAAATGATACTATTTATAGGTGCGGTGGTGAGTGGGGGGGGGCGCAAAACTTTCTGTTACAGACTAAAACACACTGTTAATTAAGTTATGTTTTATTGCAAGATGATTCAATGTTTTTCTTTTCTTGTCTTCATTAATGTTAATAAGGGTACAATGATATGCAGAGGTGTACTTATAACAAAATGAAGAACAAGAAAAAAATTGATCCACCTTAGTATCGTCTACATACTGATACCACACTATCAATCAATAAATCAATGTTTATTTATATAGCCCTAAATCACAAGTGTCTCAAAGGGCTGCACAAGCCACAACGACATCCTCGGTACAAAGCCCACATAAGGGCAAGGAAAAACTCACCCCAGTGGGACGTCGATGTGATTGACTATGAGAAACCTTGGAGAGGACCGCATATGTGGGTAACCCCCCCCCTCTAGGGGAGACCGAAAGCAATGGATGTCGAGTGGGTCTGACATAATATTGTGAGAGACCAGTCCATAGTGGATCCAACATAATAGTAAGAGTCCAGTCCATAGTGGGGCCAGCAGGACACCATCCCGAGCGGAGACGGGTCAGCAGCGCAGAGATGTTCCCAGCCGATGCACAGGCGAGCGGTCCACCCCGGGTCCCGACTCTGGACAGCCAGCACTTCATCCATGGCCACCGGACCTGTGCCCACCCCTCCTCCACAAGGGATAGAGGGGAGCAGAGGAGAGAAGAAAAGAAACGGCAGATCAACTGGTCTAACAGGGGGGCTATTTAAAGGCTAGAGTATACAAATGAGTTTTAAGATGGGACTTAAATGCTTCTACTGAGGTAGCATCTCTAATTGTTACCGGGAGGGCATTCCATAGTACTGGAGCCCCAATAGAAAACGCTCTACAGCCCGCAGACTTTTTTTGGGCTCTAGGAATCACTAATAAGCCGGAGTTCTTTGAACGCAGATTTCTTGCCGGGACATATGGTACAATGCAATCGACAAGATAGGACGGAGCTAGACCGTGTAGTATTTTATACGTAAGTAGTAAAACCTTAAAGTCACTTCTTAAGTGCACAGGAAGCCAGTGCAGGTGAGCCAGTATAGGCGTAATATGATCAAACTTTCTTGTTCTTGTCAAAAGTCTAGCAGCCGCATTTTGTACCAACTGTAATCTTTTAATGCTAGACATAGGGAGGCCCGAAAATAATACGTTACAGTAGTCGAGACGAGACGTAACGAACGCATGAATAATGATCTCAGCGTCGCTAGTGGATAAAATAGAACGAATTTTAGCGATATTACGGAGATGAAAGAAGGCCGTTTTAGTAACACTCTTAATGTGTGACTCAAAGGAGAGAGTTGGGTCGAAAATAATACCCAGATTCTTTACTGATTCGCCTTGTGTAATTGTTTGGTTGTCAAATGTTAAGGTGGTATTATCAAATAAATGTCGGTGTTTAGCAGGACCGATAATCAGCATTTCCGTTTTCTTGGCGTTGAGTTGCAAGAAGTTAGCGGACAAGTTGGGTGTCATCAGCATAACAATGAAAGCTAACACCGTATTTGCGTATGATGTCGCCTAGCGGCAGCATGTAAATGCTAAAGAGTGCAGGGCCAAGAACCGAACCCTGAGGAACTCCGCACGTTACCTTAACATAGTCCGAGGTCACATTATAATGGGAGACGCACTGCATCCTGTCAGTAAGATAAGAGTTAAACCACGACAAAGCTAAGTCTGACATACCAATACGTGTTTTGATACGCTCTAATAAAATACTATGATCGACGGTATCGAAAGCAGCGCTAAGATCAAGAAGCAGCAACATAGATGACGCATCAGAATCCATCACTAGATAGCGATAATATCGACATCTGGTAGAACCTTTAAATTTCAGCGGTTAGCTCCTTGTGTGGCATTCTCAAACATTTCTTCCTCAAGTCCTCCAGTGATAACGCAACTTGGAAGTAGCTTACTTTCTACCATGGTGGTGAGTATTAGTCTCTTGAGGCAGCTTGTACACGTTACTGCTTCTTCTTTGCCGTTTCTGTCTGGTCAAACAATATCTTCGGCAACGGAGAGAAGTTTTTATCCAAAAAGCAACCTTTCACGCGAGTACAATCTTTAGCCATGTAAACACTGGGACACAGCTGCGGCAAAGATCAGTTAAAAAAGGCAAATATTGTCTCCGGTCTAGATCCATGATCATAATCGGAACATCTTTAGTCAAATACGGCAGTTACTACTCTTCAGGATGTGCTCGGGTATTTAATGTGTCTTTAATCTCCCTTCTGTGCGCTAATGTTGTGGGTAATTTAGCAGCAAAATTGAGCCATGTGCGGATCGACACTGAAATATTGATAACGCCGATACCAAATATTTATGCGCTATTATCGATTCTCTAATGAAAATATCAATACTTTTTAGTCATTTGCAATAATGTACATTATGGGGTTGTCTCGATACCAATATTCTGGTCCCGTTACCAGTACCAAAATGTATTTCGATACTTTTCTAAATAAAGGGGACCACAAAAAATGTCATTATTGGCTTTATTTTAACATAAAATGTTATGGTGCATTAAACATAAATTAGAATAGAAAAGAATAGAAACTACTTTATAAACACTTAGGTATTTTTTTACATGTGAATAATATAAATACAGTCTATTATACAGCATTATTCACATCTGAATAATATAAATACAGTCTATTTATACAGCAATATTCACATGTGAATAACATAAATACAGTCTATTATACAGCATTATTCACATGTGAATAATATAAATACAGTCTATTATACAGCGTTATTCACATGTGAATAATATACATACAGTCTATTTATACAGCATTATTCACATGTGAATAACATAAATACAGTCTATTATACAGCATTATTCACATGTGAATAATATAAATACAGTCCATCATACAGCATTATTCACATGTGAATAATATAAATACATTCTATTATACAGCATTATTCACGTGTGAATAAAATAAATACAGTCTATTATACAGCATTATTCACATGTGAATAATATAAATACAGTTTATTATACAGCATTATTCACATGTGAATAATATAAATACAGTCTATTATACAGCATTATTCACATGTGAATAATATAAATATAGTCTATTATACAGCATTATTCACATGTGAATAATATAAATACAGTTTATTATACAGCATTATTCACATGTGAATAATATAAATACAGTTTATTATACAGCATTATTCACATGTGAATAATATAAATACAGTCTATTATACAGCATTATTCACATGTGAATAATATAAATACAGTCTATTATACAGCATTATTCACATGTGAATAAAATAAATACATTATACATTTACAGTACGTGTACAGTCAAAAGGAACATATGCATTATACAGTCTGATGGCTGTCGGTATGAAGGACTTCCTGTGTCGTTCCGTGTTGCATTTTGGGATAATTGCATTTTGCAATAATAAACATATGTTTATTATTGCAATGGAAGGACAATTTAGTCCTTAAATAAAATAGTGAACATACTAGACAACTTGTCTTTTAGTAGTAAGTAAACAAAAAAAGACTCTTAATTAGTCTGCTGACGTATGCAGTAACATATTGTGTCATTTATCATTTTATTATTTTGTCTACATTATAAAGGACAAACTGTAAAAATGGATTATTAATCCACGTGTACATTTACTGTTAATATCTGCTTATTTTCTGTTTCAACATGTTCTATCTACACTTCTGTTCAAATGTAATAATCACTTATTCTTCTCTTCTTTGATACTTGACATTAGTTTTGGATGATACCACACATTTAGGTATCGATCCGATACCAAGTATTAAAGGATCATACATTGGTCATAATTTGAGTTCTCATGTGTCCAGGGACGTATTTCATGAGTTCATAGACATAATTATGCATAGAAAAATTTAAAAAAAGGAAATATATTTTGTGACAATAAAAAATATCCTCAGTTCCCAAACATTTACTGAGTGTTGTTAAAAGGAAAGGCCATGTAACACAGTGGTAAAAATGCCCCTTGGACAACATTTGTGCAATGTGTTACTGCCATTAAATTCTAAGTTAATAATTATTTGCAAAAAAAAAATAAGTTTCTTAGTGGGAACATGAAATATCTTGTCTTTGCAGTCTATTCAATTGAATATAAGTTGAAAAGGATTTTAAAATCATTGTATTCTCTTTTTATTTGCAAATTCCACAACCTGCCAACTTCACTGGTTTTGTGTTTTGTATGTGTTTTAGATAACTGCTGTGGAGGGGGGGCGTGGCCTGCGGGCCTGCCTCGAAGACAGGTGCGTAAATAGTAGATAGATAGATATATACTAGAGATGCGCGGTTTGCGGACACAACCGCGGAGTCCGCGGATTATCCGCGGATCGGGCGGTTGAAATTAAAAAAAAAAAGATTGTATCCGCGGGTCGGGTCGGGTGGTTGAAATAAAAAAAAATTAGATTTTAAATAGATTCAGGCGGGTGGCAGTTAAACCAATTCGGAAATATATATACATAGTTAAATGTTGTTACCCACATACGAAAAACGAGCAGGCACCTGCAGCATATGCCACAACAGAAGAAGAAAAAAAAAAGAGATGGACACTTTTACGGAGCGGAAAAGGGACACCTCGCCGGGGTCCGGGACCGAGGCCCCTTCCCCCGGGAGGGCCCCACCGGGAGCCGTAGCTGAGGTGATCCGCGAGAAGGGCCCGACGCACGTCCAGGGTCACCACCGCGCCCACCGCACCGACACCCCGCCTCGTCTGCCTTCGCCGCGGCCGGCGTCACGCGCAGCAGGTAAGCAGCTTACTTGCCCGCCACCCCCGTGGCCGGGGGCTCGTAACAGGGGTCACTCCGCGCGCCCCGCCCGCGCAGCTTACCTGCCCGCCACCCCCGTTGCCGGGGGCGCGTAACAGGGGGCGCGTAACAGGGGTCACTCCGCGTGCAGTGCGCTCACGAAAGGGGTGGGGCTCACCCTGGTGAGCCGAGTGGGCCACTTTTGGTAAGCAGAACTGGCGCTGCGGGATGAACCGAACGCCGGGTTAAGGCGCCCGATGCCGACGCTCATCAGACCCCAGAAAAGGTGTTGGTTGATATAGACAGCAGGACGGTGGCCATGGAAGTCGGAACCCGCTAAGGAGTGTGTAACAACCCACCTGCCGAATCAACTAGCCCTGAAAATGGATGGCGCTGGAGCGTCGGGCCCATACCCGGCCGTCGCCGGCAGCGAGAGCCGCGAGGGCTAGGCCGCGACGAATAGGATGGCCGCCGCGGTGCGCGCTGAAGCCTCGGGCGCGAGCCCGGGTGGAGCCGCCGCGGGTGCGAGGGACATCGCACCTCCACGCGCTTGGAGGTGCGCTCAGCGCGGCTCCCAGATGATTGCGCACTGGTGTGCGTCTGGGCCGTGACAGCGTGGTACGCATTGAATGTCTCTGCTGCATTGGATCAGTCTCCTTTCTTTAACAGGCAAAAGCTTCATAACCTCACTAATGCCTTGCATCGTCTATATTAGATATATAACAACGGGCGGGTGCGGGCGGGTGCAGTTCTGATTAAATGTTAGTTCGGGTGGATGGCGGATGGTTGACGACTTTTGTGATGCGGTTGCGGATGAAATAATTGCCTATCCGCGCATCTCTAATATATACATAGTACTTTATTGATTCCTTCAGGAGAGTTCCCTCAGGAAAATTAAAAAGAGGCCCAGGCGGGGCTTGTTATCTAATCACCTGTCGCCTTTATTAGCAGCAGCCGGAATGAGACACGTTGTTGGAGCTGGAGTGGGAGCGAGAGCGAGAGAGCGAGAGATGTACGCAGAGAAAACATTTTGCTGGAAAGCAAAACACTTGCACGATTTTATGAAAATAAAACAGTGTTGTAACCCTGATCCGGGCTCTCGTGGCAGTATTTGGCGGTCTGAGGAACCCACTGGACGGCAACCTCCACAACTGCATTTAAGCCAGTTTCTACAAAAATGATTTTTTTGCAGGGCATACAAACCTACTGACCGATAGAGACAGTACTTGTCTGTGAAAAGGTGGTATCATATGTGTGATACTACCGTGATGATCTCAATTCTTCAACAGTTTAAGTTCTTGCTTTGACAAAGACATGAACCCTAAGAACTTGACAATTTAAAATTTAAAAAAAAGTGTGTTCTTAGTCTGACATGACGGTATAATCCCTGAATGTTGGAAGAAGACGTGAAAGCGGCGACTGGAACGTGACAACTCCACTCGCGACCACGGAGACGTTGAGAGCCCTCTCAAAGACACGGAGTAAAAAGGAAGAGATTATATTTGTCATAAAGGGAGGATTTAGGGTGTGCTTGTTGAACTCAAGTGCATTAGCCTTGCCTAATAAATCCCGGAGTGAAAGGATGTTACACATGCTGAGCAAGTGTCCTTAGGAAGAAGGTAAGTGCTCGCTGCTTTATTAGTGCAAGTCAGTGTGCTTATTGGACTAAATAAATGTTTACATCTCTTCTTCAACCAGAAAGCAAACATTTAACTTAATGTTCACCGTTTTTTCTCCAAACCAGGGGTCCCCAAAATACGGCCCGCGTAATTATTATTTTTCTAAATCTGTCCTTTATAAGCTTGTTACTCTCGGGGTTTCCTAGCCGCTCAGGCAAATCATATTGTCTAAATGTGCATTTTCCCATCGATAACGTGACATCATCGCGCTCGCGCCGCAGTCAATTAGTGCGCGAGGAATATATATATATATATATATATATATGTATGTGTGGGGAAAAAAATCACAAGACTATTCCATCTCTACAGGCCTGTTTCATGAGGGGGGTACCCTCAATCGTCAGGAGATTTTCTCCTGACGATTGAGGGTACCCCCCTCATGAAACAGGCCTGTAGAGATGAAATAGTCTTGTGATTTTTTTCCCCACACATACATATATTGCGCTCTACTACGGTATCGAGCACTATTTTTTGGATAACCTTATTAAGACATATATATATATATATATATATATATATATATATATATATATATATATATATATATATATATATATATATATACACATATATATATATATATACATATATATATATATATATACATATATATATATATACACGTGTATATACTTATATATGTATGTATATATATATATATACACATATATACACACATATATATATATATATATATATATATATATATATACACACATATATACATGTATATATATGCATATATATACATGTGTATATATATACCGGTATGTATATATACATATATACGTGTATATTTATGTTTATACATATACAGTATAAATACACACATATACATATATATACACATATTTAAACATATATATCTGTGTATGTATGTATATATACAGATATATGTATTTATACACACACGTATGTATATACATGTATAAATATACATATATATGTATATGTGCATATATACACACCTATATATATACGTATATATGTATATATTTGTGTATATATATAAACATATATTTGTACATATATATATATATGTATATATGTATATATACTGTATGTGCATATATACATGTATATATGTATATATATACACATATATATGTGTATATATATACACATGTATATACACGTGTATATGTATGTATATATATATATATATATATATATATATATATATCTACATATACACACATATATATAAATACACATATATATGTGTAAATATAAACATATATATACGTATATATATATATATATATATACACATATATATACACATATATATACATATATACACATTATATATACACATTATATATATATATATATATATATATATATATATATATATATATATATATATATATATATATACATTATATATTAATACACACATTATATATACTTTTTTCCTACACTTTGAACCCTGCGGCTTACAAAACGGTGCACTGCTTTATGGATTTGTCTCTGCGGATAGCCATAATGCAACTTCTCGCTGTTACACAGATTTTTTTTTGTGTGTAATTATTTACAATGTCACATGTTTTTTTTTATTTTATTTTTTTTTATAGCGTTTGAATGTGCGTTGTGTTCTGCGTCCTGATTCGCGAAGGGACTGTAGAACATTGTCAATCAATCTTCTTCATGCCATGTGTCCTGTACAGTACAGAATGCCTTCAGCTTGCCTAATTTACACAATTGTTTGATGCGAGGAGTGTGGATCTTTATTGCAAGTTTTCTCCCCGACAATCTCAAAATGGCTACGAAACGCTCCGCACCCAAAAGGCAGAGGAAGATGCTAACCATTGCACAAAAAGTTGCCGTTTTGGATATGCTGAAGAAAGGTAAAACGTACGCAGCTGTAGGGCGCCGTTACGAAATTAATGACCATAAAGAAGGAGGAAAATAACATAAGAACAACAGCAGCAATATATTTTAACAAGGATGCAAAAAGGGTCCACAACAAGACCATAGTAAGGATGGAGTGTTTAAACGAGAGAAATTTAGTTTATAAAGTGTATGGTTATGGGTTTTACAGCCTTAAAACATATTGTGGAGGGGGGCGTGGTCTGCGGGCCTGCCGCGGAGCGGGGTGTGTAAGGACCGGCCTCGAAGCCAGCGGCAGGTGAGTGGATTGCCCAGCTGGGGCTGGTTATCTAATCACCTGTTGCCTTTATAAGCAGCAGCCGGACCGAGACACGTTGTTGGAGTTGGTGCTTGGTGAGCGGATACAGACGCTGGACATTACGAGAGAGAGAAGGCCAGAAAGGCGGCACGCCAAAAAAACTGAAAAGTCACGGAGCAGAGACTGTCGAGTGTGCGCTCACAAAAAAAGACATTGTTGAACCCTGAATACCGGGCTCTCGTGCAAGTGTGTGGTGATCTGAAGAATTTCGTGAATTTAAGAAAGTGAAATAATACAAAAAAAATGCTATTGTAAGTTAATAACACTAACAGACAAACGTAAACGTGTTAGCATATTAACTAATGCTAACAATGCTAGCTTCATTACATTACGATAGCACGTACAAATATGCATGAAAACACTCCCGCAGACGTCGCACATGGGACAGTTTAGTAAGTAAGAATATATTTAGTTATATTGTAAAACTTACAAACGTTGCTTAAGAGTGATGAATGAAGAATCAATTCGAGTAGAAGCGCTATGGATGATTAGAAGACAGAGCGGCACTTTTACTTCCGGTTGAAAGCTCGAGACAGAAGGGCCCTGCAGCAGCTGCAGTAAGCAAACTCGTCCGTGCCAAGATGGTGCACAAAAAATAACACAATGTTTTTAAGCCTATTTGCATTATGGCCTTCAGTGAAGAAACAATTTAAATAAATTAGCCGCACCGTTTTATAAGCCGCAGGATTTCAAGCGGAGGGAAAAAGTCTGGACTTTACGGTATACTCTACTTTGTATTAGAAATGACAACAGTGGAGGATGCACGCGCATATACGAGCTAGTCTGCCCCACAACAAGAGGATAGAGAAAAAGATCAGCCTCTTGACTCGCGCAAAGCATTGTGGGTAAATTTCTACCATGTATGGATGATCTGCTGACGTCAATATTTGGGGAAAAATGTCACAAATTGAGCAAATTTCCAACATCTCGTTTGGAGGAACTATGAAGGAAGGCACGATTGTTTTTATAAATATCTCCGCCATGCTTTGATTTGACATTTTTTGGGACTTATGCAGATCCCGAATACACAAAAAGCGCTACAAATAGGTGAGAAAAGTTGCTTTAGCACCTTTTAAAACATTGCCTGTGCAGTTGATACTTTACATGTTTTATGATGGCGACACCTTGAATATTTCCAAGTCCATGACTTCCTATTGGTACTAGGACTGTACGGTATACCGGTACTAGTATAGTATCGCGCTACTAATGAATCAAAAACGGTACTATACTCTGTTTGAAAAGTACCGGTTCCCCATATTTTTTTTTACAGGTATCACGGCGCGTCACGTCATGACATTGTAAAGTAAGTTTCTTACAAGTAGCATTATCACTGGAGGACGAGGAATAGCTAAACATGCTTCACTACACACCGTAGGAGGATACAATAGCTCACCGGCGTCATTACTGAATGTAAACAAATATCATGGGTGGATCTACACCTGGCATCCACTGTAATGATACCAAGTACAGGAGCGTATCTCGTCGATACTGCTATGATTACATAAAAAATGTTTATCGTTACAAAATAGTTTTTCTTTTATATTCATAAACTCAGGAAATACGTCCCTGGACACATGAGAACTTAAATTATGACCAATGTATGATCCTGTAACTACTTGGTATCGGATCGAAACCTAAATGTGTGGCATCATCCAAAACTAATGTAAAGTATCAAAGAAGAGAAGAATAAGTGATTGATACACTTTAACAGAAGTGTAGGTGTTAAAACAGAAAATAATCAGATATTAACAGTAAATGAACAAGTAGATGAATAATCCATTTTTACAGTTTGTCCCTCATAATGTAGACAAAATAATAGGTGTATAAATGACACAATATGTTACTGCATACATCAGCAGACTAATTAGGAGTCTTTGTTTGTTTACTTACTACTAAAAGACAAGTTGTCTAGTATGTTCACTATTTTATTTAAGGACTAAATTACAATAATAAACATGTTTCATGTACACTAAGATTTTTTGTTTAAATAAAGCCAATAATGACATTTTTTGTGGTCCCCTTTATTCAGAAAATGATCAAAAGGTATCGAAATACGTTGTAGTACCGATACCAAAACACTGGTATCGGGACAACCCTAGTTCAGACTAACAAAACTACGATAAAAACAGCTAAATACAGTAACTATGGAAACAATATGATGATACTAAGGACAACATTGCAATAATAAACATATGTTTAATCTACCCTAAGATTTTTTGTTAAAATAGAGCCAACAATTAAATTTTTTGTGGTCCCCTTTATTTAGAAAAGTACCGAAAAGTATCGAAAAGTATCGAAATACATTTTGGTACTGGTACCAAATTACTGGTATTGGGACAACCCTAGTTCAGACTAACAAAACTACGATAAAAACAGCTAATTACAGTAACTCTGGAAACAATATGATGATACTAAGGACAACATTGCAATAATAAACATATGTTTAATGTACCGTAACATTTTTTGTTAAAATAAAGCCAACAATGAAATTTTTTGTGGTCCCCTTTATTTAGAAAACTACCGAAAAGTATCGAAATACATTTCGGTACCGGTACCAAAATACTGGTATCGGGACAACCCCAGTTTAGACTAACAAAGCTACGATAAAAACAGCTAATTACAGTAACTCTGGAAACAATATGATGATACTAAGGACAACATTGCAGTAATAAACATATGTTTAATGTACCGTAAGATTTTTTGCTAAAATAAAGCCAATAATGACATTTTTTGTGGTCCCCTTTATTTAGAAAAGTACCGGAAAGTATCGAAAAGTATCGAAATACATTTTGGTACCGGTACCAAAATACTGGTATCGGGACAACCCTAGTTTAGACTAACAAAACTACGATAAAAACAGCTAATTACAGTAACTCTGGAAACAATATGATGATACTAAGGACAACATAGCAATAATAAACATATGTTTAATGTACCGTAACATTTTTGGTTAAAATGAAGCCAATAATGAAATGTTTTGTGGTCCCCTTTATTTAGTAAACTACTGAAAAGTATCGAAATACGTTTTAGTACCGGTACCAAAATACTGGTATCGGGACAACCCTAGTTCAGACTAACAAAACTACGATAAAAACAGCTAATTACAGTAACTCTGGAAACAATATGATGATACTAAGGACAACATTGCAATAATAAACATATGTTTAATGTACCCTAAGATTTTTTGTTAAAAAAAAGCCAACAATGAAATTTTTTGTGGTCCCCTTTATTTAGAAAAGTACCTAAAAGTATTGAAAAGTATCGAAAGACATTTTGGTACCGGTACCAAAATACTGGTATCGGGACAACCCTAGTTCAGACTAACAAAACTACGATAAAAACAGCTAATTACAGTAACTCTGGAAACAATATGATGATACTAAGGACAACATTGCAGTAATAAATATATGTTTAATGTACCGTAACATTTTTTGTTAAAAAAAAGCCAAAAATGAAATTTTTTGTGATCCCCTTTATTTAAAAAACTACCGAAAAGTATCGAAATACATTTTGGTACCGGTACCAAAATACTGGTATCGGGACAACCCTAGTTCAGACGAACAAAACTATGATAAAAACAGCTAATTACAGTAACTCTGGAAACAATATGATGATACTAAGGACAACATTGCAATAATAAACATATGTTTAATGTACCGTAACATTTTTGGTTAAAATGAAGCCAATAATGAAATTTTTTGTGGTCCCCTTTATTTAGTAAACTACCAAAAAGTATCGAAATACGTTTTAGTACCGGTACCAAAATACTGGTATCGGGACAACCCTAGTTCAGACTAACAAAACTACGATAAAAACAGCTAATTACAGTAACTCTGGAAACAATATGATGATACTAAGGACAACATTGCAATAATAAACATATGTTTAATGTACCCTAAGATTTTTTGTTAAAATAAAGCCAATAATGACATTTTTTGTGGTGCCCTTTATTCAGAAAATTATCGAAAAGTATCACAATACATTTTGGTACCGGTACCAAAATACTGGTATCGGGACAACCCTAGTTTAGACTAACAAAGCTACAATAAAAACAGCTAATTACAGTAACTCTGGAAACAATATGATGATACTAAGGACAACATTGCAGTAATAAACATATGTTTAATGTACCCTAACATTTTTTGTTCAAACAAAGCCAATAATGACATTTTTTGTGATCCCCTTTATTTAAAAAACTACCGAAAAGTATCGAAATACATTTTGGTACCGGTACCAAAATACTGGTATCGGGACAACCCTAGTTTAGACTAACAAAACTACGATAAAAACAGCTAATTACAGTAACTCTGGAAACAATATGAGGATACTAAGGACAACGTTGCAGTAATAAACATATGTTTAATGTACCGTAAGATTTTTGGTTAAAATAAAGCCAATTATGACATTTTTTGTGGTCCCCTTTATTTAGAAAAGTACCGAAAAGTATCGAAATACGTTTTAGTACCGGTACCAAAATACTGGTATCGGGACAACCCTAGTTCAGACTAACAAAGCTACAATAAAAACAGCTAATTACAGTAACTCTGGAAACAATATGATGATACTAAGGACAACATTGCAGTAATAAACATATGTTTAATGTACCCTAACATTTTTTGTTCAAACAAAGCCAATAATGACATTTTTTGTGATCCCCTTTATTTAAAAAACTACCGAAAAGTATCGAAATACATTTTGGTACCGGTACCAAAATACTGGTATCGGGACAACCCTAGTTTAGACTAACAAAACTACGATAAAAACAGCTAATTACAGTAACTCTGGAAACAATATGAGGATACTAAGGACAACGTTGCAGTAATAAACATATGTTTAATGTACCGTAAAATTTTTGGTTAAAATAAAGCCAATTATGACATTTTTTGTGGTCCCCTTTATTTAGAAAAGTACCGAAAAGTATCGAAATACGTTTTAGTACCGGTACCAAAATACTGGTATCGGGACAACCCTAGTTCAGACTAACAAAACTACGATAAAAACAGCTAATTACAGTAACTCTGGAAACAATATGATGAAACTAAGGACAACATTGCAGTAATAAACATATGTTTAACGTACCCTAACATTTTTTGTTCAAATAAAGCCAATAATGACATTTTTTGTGGTCCCCTTTATTTAGAAAAGTACCAAAAAGTATCGAAATACATTTTGGTACCGGTACCAAAACACTGGTATCGGGACAACCCTAGTTCAGACTAACAAAACTACGATAAAAACAGCTAATTACAGTAACTCTGGAAACAATATGATGATACTAAGGACAAAACTGCAATAATAAACATATGTCTAATGTACCGTAAGATTTTTTGTTAAAATAAAGCCAACAATGACATTTTTTGTGGTCCCCTTTATTTAGTAAACTACCGAAAAGTATCGACATACGTTTTAGTAACGGTACCAAAATACTGGTATCGGGACAACCCTAGTTTAGACTAACAAAACTACGATAAAAACAGCTAATTATAGTAACTCTGGAAACAATATGATGATACTAAGGACAACATTACAATAATAAACATATGTTTAATGTACCCTAACATTTTTTGTTAAAATAAAGCCAATAATGACATTTTTTGTGATCCCCTTTATTTAAAAAACTACCGAAAAGTATCGAAATACATTTTGCTACCGGTACCAAAATACTGGTATCGGGACAACCCTAGTTTAGACTAACAAAACTACGATAAAAACAGCTAATTACAGTAACTCTGGAAACAATATGAGGATACTAAGGACAACGTTGCAGTAATAAACATATGTTTAATGTACCGTAAAATTTTTGGTTAAAATAAAGCCAATTATGACATTTTTTGTGGTCCCCTTTATTTAGAAAAGTACCGAAAAGTATCGAAATACGTTTTAGTACCGGTACCAAAATACTGGTATCGGGACAACCCTAGTTCAGACTAACAAAACTACGATAAAAACAGCTAATTACAGTAACTCTGGAAACAATATGATGATACTAAGGACAACATTGCAGTAATAAACATATGTTTAATGTACCGTAACATTTTTTGTTCAAATAAAGCCAATAATACCATTTTTTGTGGTCCCCTTTATTTAGAAAAGTACCGAAAAGTATCGAAATACATTTTGGTACCAGTACCAAAATACTGGTATCGAGACAACCCCAGTTTAGACTAACAAAGCTACGATAAAAACAGCTAATTACAGTAACTCTGGAAACAATATGATGATACTAAGGACAACATTCTAATAATAAACATATGTTTAATGTACCCTAAGATTTTTTGTTAAAATAAAGCCAACAAAGAAATTTTTTGTGGTCTCCTTTATTTAGAAAACTACCGAAAAGTATCGAAATACATTTTGGTACCGGTACCAAAATACTGGTATCGGGACAACCCCAGTTTAGACTAACAAAGCTACGATAAAAACAGCTAATTACAGTAACTCTGGAAACAATATGATGATACTAAGGACAACATTGCAGTAATAAACATATGTTTAATGTACCGTAAGATTTTTTGCTAAAATAAAGCCAATAATGACATTTTTTGTGGTCCCCTTTATTTAGAAAAGTACCGGAAAGTATCGAAAAGTATCGAAATACATTTTGGTACCGGTACCAAAATACTGGTATCGGGACAACCCTAGTTTAGACTAACAAAACTACGATAAAAACAGCTAATTACAGTAACTCTGGAAACAATATGATGATACTAAGGACAACATAGCAATAATAAACATATGTTTAATGTACCGTAACATTTTTGGTTAAAATGAAGCCAATAATGAAATGTTTTGTGGTCCCCTTTATTTAGTAAACTACTGAAAAGTATCGAAATACGTTTTAGTACCGGTACCAAAATACTGGTATCGGGACAACCCTAGTTCAGACTAACAAAACTACGATAAAAACAGCTAATTACAGTAACTCTGGAAACAATATGATGATACTAAGGACAACATTGCAATAATAAACATATGTTTAATGTACCCTAAGATTTTTTGTTAAAAAAAAGCCAACAATGAAATTTTTTGTGGTCCCCTTTATTTAGAAAAGTACCGAAAAGTATTGAAAAGTATCGAAAGACATTTTGGTACCGGTACCAAAATACTGGTATCGGGACAACCCTAGTTCAGACTAACAAAACTACGATAAAAACAGCTAATTACAGTAACTCTGGAAACAATATGATGATACTAAGGACAACATTGCAGTAATAAATATATGTTTAATGTACCGTAACATTTTTTGTTAAAATAAAGCCAAAAATGAAATTTTTTGTGATCCCCTTTATTTAAAAAACTACCGAAAAGTATCGAAATACATTTTGGTACCGGTACCAAAATACTGGTATCGGGACAACCCTAGTTCAGACGAACAAAACTATGATAAAAACAGCTAATTACAGTAACTCTGGAAACAATATGATGATACTAAGGACAAAACTGCAATAATAAACATATGTCTAATGTACCGTAAGATTTTTGGTTAAAATGAAGCCAATAATGAAATTTTTTGTGGTCCCCTTTATTTAGTAAACTACCAAAAAGTATCGAAATACGTTTTAGTACCGGTACCAAAATACTGGTATCGGGACAACCCTAGTTCAGACTAACAAAACTACGATAAAAACAGCTAATTACAGTAACTCTGGAAACAATATGAGGATACTAAGGACAACGTTGCAGTAATAGACATATGTTTAATGTACCGTAAGATTTTTGGTTAAAATAAAGCCAATTATGACATTTTTTGTGGTCCCCTTTATTTAGAAAAGTACCGAAAAGTATCGAAATACGTTTTAGTACCGGTACCAAAATACTGGTATCGGGACAACCCTAGTTCAGACTAACAAAACTACGATAAAAACAGCTAATTACAGTAACTCTGGAAACAATATGATGATACTAAGGACAACATTGCAGTAATAAACATATGTTTAATGTACCGTAACATTTTTTGTTCAAATAAAGCCAATAATACCATTTTTTGTGGTCCCCTTTATTTAGAAAAGTACCGAAAAGTATCGAAATACATTTTGGTACCAGTACCAAAATACTGGTATCGAGACAACCCCAGTTTAGACTAACAAAGCTACGATAAAAACAGCTAATTACAGTAACTCTGGAAACAATATGATGATACTAAGGACAACATTCTAATAATAAACATATGTTTAATGTACCCTAAGATTTTTTGTTAAAATAAAGCCAACAAAGAAATTTTTTGTGGTCTCCTTTATTTAGAAAACTACCGAAAAGTATCGAAATACATTTTGGTACCGGTACCAAAATACTGGTATCGGGACAACCCCAGTTTAGACTAACAAAGCTACGATAAAAACAGCTAATTACAGTAACTCTGGAAACAATATGATGATACTAAGGACAACATTGCAGTAATAAACATATGTTTAATGTACCGTAAGATTTTTTGCTAAAATAAAGCCAATAATGACATTTTTTGTTGTCCCCTTTATTTAGAAAAGTACCGGAAAGTATCGAAAAGTATCGAAATACATTTTGGTACCGGTACCAAAATACTGGTATCGGGACAACCCTAGTTTAGACTAACAAAACTACGATAAAAACAGCTAATTACAGTAACTCTGGAAACAATATGATGATACTAAGGACAACATAGCAATAATAAACATATGTTTAATGTACCGTAACATTTTTGGTTAAAATGAAGCCAATAATGAAATGTTTTGTGGTCCCCTTTATTTAGTAAACTACTGAAAAGTATCGAAATACGTTTTAGTACCGGTACCAAAATACTGGTATCGGGACAACCCTAGTTCAGACTAACAAAACTACGATAAAAACAGCTAATTACAGTAACTCTGGAAACAATATGATGATACTAAGGACAACATTGCAATAATAAACATATGTTTAATGTACCCTAAGATTTTTTGTTAAAAAAAAGCCAACAATGAAATTTTTTGTGGTCCCCTTTATTTAGAAAAGTACCGAAAAGTATTGAAAAGTATCGAAAGACATTTTGGTACCGGTACCAAAATACTGGTATCGGGACAACCCTAGTTCAGACTAACAAAACTACGATAAAAACAGCTAATTACAGTAACTCTGGAAACAATATGATGATACTAAGGACAACATTGCAGTAATAAATATATGTTTAATGTACCGTAACATTTTTTGTTAAAATAAAGCCAAAAATGAAATTTTTTGTGATCCCCTTTATTTAAAAAACTACCGAAAAGTATCGAAATACATTTTGGTACCGGTACCAAAATACTGGTATCGGGACAACCCTAGTTCAGACGAACAAAACTATGATAAAAACAGCTAATTACAGTAACTCTGGAAACAATATGATGATACTAAGGACAAAACTGCAATAATAAACATATGTCTAATGTACCGTAAGATTTTTGGTTAAAATGAAGCCAATAATGAAATTTTTTGTGGTCCCCTTTATTTAGTAAACTACCAAAAAGTATCGAAATACGTTTTAGTACCGGTACCAAAATACTGGTATCGGGACAACCCTAGTTCAGACTAACAAAACTACGATAAAAACAGCTAATTACAGTAACTCTGGAAACAATATGAGGATACTAAGGACAACGTTGCAGTAATAGACATATGTTTAATGTACCGTAAGATTTTTGGTTAAAATAAAGCCAATTATGACATTTTTTGTGGTCCCCTTTATTTAGAAAAGTACCGAAAAGTATCGAAATACGTTTTAGTACCGGTACCAAAATACTGGTATCGGGACAACCCTAGTTCAGACTAACAAAGCTACAATAAAAACAGCTAATTACAGTAACTCTGGAAACAATATGATGATACTAAGGACAACATTGCAGTAATAAACATATGTTTAATGTACCCTAACATTTTTTGTTCAAACAAAGCCAATAATGACATTTTTTGTGATCCCCTTTATTTAAAAAACTACCGAAAAGTATCGAAATACATTTTGGTACCGGTACCAAAATACTGGTATCGGGACAACCCTAGTTTAGACTAACAAAACTACGATAAAAACAGCTAACTACAGTAACTCTGGAAACAATATGAGGATACTAAGGACAACGTTGCAGTAATAAACATATGTTTAATGTACCGTAAAATTTTTGGTTAAAATAAAGCCAATTATGACATTTTTTGTGGTCCCCTTTATTTAGAAAAGTACCGAAAAGTATCGAAATATGTTTTAGTACCGGTACCAAAATACTGGTATCGGGACAACCCTAGTTCAGACTAACAAAACTACGATAAAAACAGCTAATTACAGTAACTCTGGAAACAATATGATGATACTAAGGACAACATTGCAGTAATAAACATATGTTTAATGTACCGTAACATTTTTTGTTCAAATAAAGCCAATAATACCATTTTTTGTGGTCCCCTTTATTTAGAAAAGTACCGAAAAGTATCGAAATACATTTTGGTACCAGTACCAAAATACTGGTATCGAGACAACCCCAGTTTAGACTAACAAAGCTACGATAAAAACAGCTAATTACAGTAACTCTGGAAACAATATGATGATACTAAGGACAACATTCTAATAATAAACATATGATTAATGTACCCTAAGATTTTTTGTTAAAATAAAGCCAACAAAGAAATTTTTTGTGGTCTCCTTTATTTAGAAAACTACCGAAAAGTATCGAAATACATTTTGGTACCGGTACCAAAATACTGGTATCGGGACAACCCCAGTTTAGACTAACAAAGCTACGATAAAAACAGCTAATTACAGTAACTCTGGAAACAATATGATGATACTAAGGACAACATTACAATAATAAACATATGTTTAATGTACCCTAACATTTTTTGTTAAAATAAAGCCAATAATGACATTTTTTGTGATCCCCTTTATTTAAAAAACTACCGAAAAGTATCGAAATACATTTTGCTACCGGTACCAAAATACTGGTATCGGGACAACCCTAGTTTAGACTAACAAAACTACGATAAAAACAGCTAATTACAGTAACTCTGGAAACAATATGAGGATACTAAGGACAACGTTGCAGTAATAAACATATGTTTAATGTACCGTAAAATTTTTGGTTAAAATAAAGCCAATTATGACATTTTTTGTGGTCCCCTTTATTTAGAAAAGTACCGAAAAGTATCGAAATACGTTTTAGTACCGGTACCAAAATACTGGTATCGGGACAACCCTAGTTCAGACTAACAAAACTACGATAAAAACAGCTAATTACAGTAACTCTGGAAACAATATGATGATACTAAGGACAACATTGCAGTAATAAACATATGTTTAATGTACCGTAACATTTTTTGTTCAAATAAAGCCAATAATACCATTTTTTGTGGTCCCCTTTATTTAGAAAAGTACCGAAAAGTATCGAAATACATTTTGGTACCAGTACCAAAATACTGGTATCGAGACAACCCCAGTTTAGACTAACAAAGCTACGATAAAAACAGCTAATTACAGTAACTCTGGAAACAATATGATGATACTAAGGACAACATTCTAATAATAAACATATGTTTAATGTACCCTAAGATTTTTTGTTAAAATAAAGCCAACAAAGAAATTTTTTGTGGTCTCCTTTATTTAGAAAACTACCGAAAAGTATCGAAATACATTTTGGTACCGGTACCAAAATACTGGTATCGGGACAACCCCAGTTTAGACTAACAAAGCTACGATAAAAACAGCTAATTACAGTAACTCTGGAAACAATATGATGATACTAAGGACAACATTGCAGTAATAAACATATGTTTAATGTACCGTAAGATTTTTTGCTAAAATAAAGCCAATAATGACATTTTTTGTGGTCCCCTTTATTTAGAAAAGTACCGGAAAGTATCGAAAAGTATCGAAATACATTTTGGTACCGGTACCAAAATACTGGTATCGGGACAACCCTAGTTTAGACTAACAAAACTACGATAAAAACAGCTAATTACAGTAACTCTGGAAACAATATGATGATACTAAGGACAACATAGCAATAATAAACATATGTTTAATGTACCGTAACATTTTTGGTTAAAATGAAGCCAATAATGAAATGTTTTGTGGTCCCCTTTATTTAGTAAACTACTGAAAAGTATCGAAATACGTTTTAGTACCGGTACCAAAATACTGGTATCGGGACAACCCTAGTTCAGACTAACAAAACTACGATAAAAACAGCTAATTACAGTAACTCTGGAAACAATATGATGATACTAAGGACAACATTGCAATAATAAACATATGTTTAATGTACCCTAAGATTTTTTGTTAAAAAAAAGCCAACAATGAAATTTTTTGTGGTCCCCTTTATTTAGAAAAGTACCGAAAAGTATTGAAAAGTATCGAAAGACATTTTGGTACCGGTACCAAAATACTGGTATCGGGACAACCCTAGTTCAGACTAAGAAAACTACGATAAAAACAAATAATTACAGTAACTCTGGAAACAATATGATGATACTAAGGACAACATTGCAATAATAAACATATGTTTAATGTACCGTAACATTTTTTGTTAAAATAAAGCCAACAATGAAATTTTTTGTGGTCCCCTTTATTTAGAAAACTACCGAAAAGTATCGAAATACATTTTGGTACCGGTACCAAAATACTGGTATCGGGACAACCCTAGTTTAGACTAACAAAACTACGATAAAAACAGCCAAATACAGTAACTCTGGAAACAATATGATGATACTAAGGACAACATTGCAGTAATAAACATATGTTTAATGTACCGTAACATTTTTTGTTCAAATAAAGCCAATAATGACATTTTTTGTGGTCCCCTTTATTTAGAAAAGTACCGAAAAGTATCGAAAAGTATCGAAATACATTTTGGTACAGCTACCAAAATACTGGTATCGGGACAACCCTAGTTCAGACTAACAAAACTACGATAAAAACAAATAATTACAGTAACTCTGGAAACAATATGATGATACTAAGGACAACATTACAATAATAAACATATGTTTAATGTACCGTAACATTTTTTGTTCAAATAAAGCCAATAATGACATTTTTTGTGGTCCCTTTATTCAGAAAATTATCGAAAAGGATCGAAATACATTTTGGTACCGGTACCAAAATACTGGTATCGGGACAACCCTAGTTCAGACTAACAAAACTACGATAAAAACAGCTATTTACAGTAACTCTGGAAACAATATGATGATACTAAGGACAACATTCTAATAATAAACATATGTTTAATGTACCCTAAGATTTTTTGTTATAATAAAGCCAACAATGAAATTTTTTGTGGTCCCCTTTATTTAGAAAACTACCGAAAAGTATCAAAATACATTTTGGTACCGGTACCAAAATACTGGTATCGGTACAACCCCAGTTTGGACTAACAAAGCTACGATAAAAACAGCTAATTACAGTAACTCTGGAAGCAATATGATGATACTAAGGACAACATTGCAGTAATAAACATATGTTTAATGTACCCTAACATTTTTTGTTAAAATAAAGCCAATAATGAAATTTTTTGTGATCCCCTTTTTTTTTTTAAACTACCGAAAAGTATCGAAATACATTTTGGTACCGGTACCAAAATACTGGTATCGGGACAACCCTAGTTTAGACTAACAAAACTATGATAAAAACAGCTAAATACAGTAACTATGGAAACAATATGATGATACTAAGGACAACATTGCAGTAATAAACATATGTTTAATGTACCGTAACATTTTTTGTTAAAATAAAGCCAATAATGACATTTTTTGTGATCCCCTTTATTTAGAAAACTACCGAAAAGTATCGAAATACATTTTGGTACCGGTACCAAAATACTGGTATCGGGACAACCCTAGTTTAGACTAACAAAACTACGATAAAAACAGCCAATTACAGTAACTCTGGAAACAATATGATGATACTAAGGACAACATAGCAATAATAAACATGTGTTTAATGTACCGTAACATTTTTTGTTCAAATAAAGCCAATAATGACATTTTTTGTGGTCCCCTTTATTTAGAAAAGTACCGAAAAGTATCGAAATACATTTTGGTACCGCTACCAAAATACTGGTATCGGGACAACCCTAGTTCAGACTAACAAAACTATGATAAAAACAAATAATTACAGTAACTCTGGAAACAATATGATGATACTAAGGACAACATTGCAATAATAAACATATGTTTAATGTACCGTAACATTTTTTGTTCAAATAAAGTCAATAATGACATTTTTTGTGGTCCCCTTTATTTACAAAACTACCGAAAAGTATCGAAAAGTATCGAAATACATTTTGTACCGATACCAAAATACTGGTATCGGGACAACCCTAGTTTAGACTAACAAAACTACGATAAAAACAGCTAATTACAGTAACTCTGGAAACAATATGATGATACTAAGGACAACATTGCAATAATAAACATATGTTTAATGTACCCTAACATTTTTTGTTAAAATAAAGCCAATAATGACATTTTTTGTGGTCCCCTTTATTTAGTAAACTACCGAAAAGTATCGACATACGTTTTAGTAACGGTACCAAAATACTGGTATCGGGACAACCCTAGTTTAGACTAACAAAACTACGATAAAAACAGCTAATTATAGTAACTCTGGAAACAATATGATGATACTAAGGACAACATTACAATAATAAACATATGTTTAATGTACCCTAACATTTTTTGTTAAAATAAAGCCAATAATGACATTTTTTGTGGTCCCCTTTATTTAGAAAACTACCGAAAAGTATCGAAATACATTTTTGTACCGATACCAAAATACTGGTATCGGGACAACCCTAGTTTAGACTAACAAAACTACGATAAAAACAGCTAATTACAGTAACTCTGGAAACAATATGAGGATACTAAGGACAACATAGCAATAATAAACATATGTTTAATGTACCGTAACATTTTTGGTAAAATAAAGCTAATTATGACATTTTTTGTGGTCCCCTTTATTTAGAAAAGTACCGAAAAGTATCGAAATACATTTTGGTACCGGTACCAAAATACTGGTATCGGGACAACCCTAGTTTAGACTAACAAAACTACAATAAAAACAGCTATTTACAGTAACTCTGGAAACAAAATGAGGATACTAAGGACAACATTGCAGTAATAAACATATGTTTAATGTACCCTAACATTTTTGGTTAAAATGAAGCCAATAATGACATTTTTTGTGGTCCCCTTTATTTAGAAAAGTACCGAAAAGTATCGAAATACGTTTTAGTACCGGTACCAAAATACTGGTATCGGGACAACCCTAATTTAGACTAACAAAACTACGATAAAAACAGCTAATTACAGTAACTCTGGAAACAATATGATGATACTAAGGACAACATTGCAGTAACAAAAGTATGTTTAATGTACCGTAAGATTTTTTGTTCAAATAAAGCCAATAATGACATTTTCTGTGGTCCCCTTTATTCAGAAAATTATCAAAAGATATCGAAATACATTTTGGTACCGGTACCAAAATTCTGGTATCGGGACAACCCTAGTTTAGACTAACAAAACTATGATAAAAACAGCTAAATACAGTAACTATGGAAACAATATGATGATACTAAGGACAACATTGCAGTAATAAACATATGTTTAATGTACCGTAACATTTTTTGTTAAAATAAAGCCAATAATGACATTTTTTGTGATCCCCTTTATTTAGAAAACTACCGAAAAGTATCGAAATACATTTTGGTACCGGTACCAAAATACTGGTATCGGGACAACCCTAGTTTAGACTAACAAAGCTACAATAAAAACAGCTAATTACAGTAACTCTGGAAACAATATGATGATACTAAGGACAACATTGCAGTAATAAACATATGTTTAATGTACCCTAACATTTTTTGTTCAAACAAAGCCAATAATGACATTTTTTGTGATCCCCTTTATTTAGAAAACTACCGAAAAGTATCGAAATACATTTTGGTACCGGTACCAAAATACTGGTATCGGGACAACCCTAGTTTAGACTAACAAAACTACGATAAAAACAGCCAATTACAGTAACTCTGGAAACAATATGATGATACTAAGGACAACATAGCAATAATAAACATGTGTTTAATGTACCGTAACATTTTTTGTTCAAATAAAGCCAATAATGACATTTTTTGTGGTCCCCTTTATTTAGAAAAGTACCGAAAAGTATCGAAAAGTATCGAAATACATTTTGGTACCGCTACCAAAATACTGGTATCGGGACAACCCTAGTTCAGACTAACAAAACTATGATAAAAACAAATAATTACAGTAACTCTGGAAACAATATGATGATACTAAGGACAACATTGCAATAATAAACATATGTTTAATGTACCGTAACATTTTTTGTTCAAATAAAGCCAATAATGACATTTTTTGTGGTCCCCTTTATTCAGAAAATTATCGAAAAGGATCGAAATACATTTTGGTACCAGTACCAAAATACTGGTATCGGGACAACCCTAGTTCAGACTAACAAAACTACGATAAAAACAGCTAATTACAGTAACTCTGGAAACAATATGATGATACTAAGGACAACATTCTAATAATAAACATATGTTTAATGTACCCTAAGATTTTTTGTTAAAATAAAGCCAACAATGAAATTTTTTGTGGTCCCCTTTATTTAGAAAACTACCGAAAAGTATCGAAATACATTTTGGTACCGGTACCAAAATACTGGTATCGGTACAACCCCAGTTTAGACTAACAAAGCTACGATAAAAACAGCTAATTACAGTAACTCTGGAAGCAATATGATGATACTAAGGACAACATTGCAGTAATAAACATATGTTTAATGTACCGTAACATTTTTTGTTAAAATAAAGCCAATAATGACATTTTTTGTGATCCCCTTTTTTTTTTTAACTACCGAAAAGTATCGAAATACATTTTGGTACCAGTACCAAAATACTGGTATCGGGACAACCCTAGTTCAGACTAATAAAGCTACGATTAAAACAGCTAATTACAGTAACTCTGGAAACAATATGAGGATACTAAGGACAACATTGCAGTAATAAACATATGTTTAATGTACCGTAACATTTTTGGTTAAAATAAAGCCAATAATGACATTTTTTGTGGTGCCCTTTATTCAGAAAATTATCGAAAAGTATCGAAATACATTTTGGTACTGGTACCAAATTACTGGTATCGGGACAACCCTAGTTCAGACGAACAAAACTACGATAAAAACAGCTAATTACAGTAACTCTGGAAACAATATGATGATACTAAGGACAACATTGCAATAATAAACATATGTTTAACGTACCGTAACATTTTTTGTTAAAATAAAGCCAACAATGAAATTTTTTGTGGTCCCCTTTATTTAGAAAACTACCGAAAAGTATCGAAATACATTTTGGTACCGGTACCAAAATACTGGTATCGGAACAACCCTAGTTTAGACTAACAAAACTACGATAAAAACAGCCAATTACAGTAACTCTGGAAACAATATGATGATACTAAGGACAACATAGCAATAATAAACATGTGTTTAATGTACCGTAACATTTTTTGTTCAAATAAAGCCAATAATGACATTTTTTGTGGTCCCCTTTATTTAGAAAAGTACCGAAAAGTATCGAAATACGTTTTAGTACTGGTACCAAAATACTGGTACCGGGACAACCCTAGTTCAGACTAACAAAACTACGATAAAAACAGCTAATTACAGTAACTCTGGAAACAATATGATGATACTAAGGACAAAACTGCAATAATAAACATATGTTTAATGTACCGTAAGATTTTTTGTTAAAATAAAGCCAACATTGAAATTTTTTGTGGTCCCCTTTATTTAGAAAACTACCGAAAAGTATCGAAAAGTATCAAAATACATTTTGGTACTGGTACCAAAATACTGGTATCGGGACAACCCTAGTTTAGACAAACAAAACTACAATAAAAACAGCTAATTACAATAACTCTGGAAACAATATGATGATACTAAGGACAACATTCCAATAATAAACATATGTTTAATGTACCCTAAGATTTTTTGTTAAAAAAAAGTCAAAAATGACATTTTTTGTGGTCCCCTTTATTTAGAAAAGTACCGAAAAGTATCGAAAAGTATCGAAATACATTTTGGTACCAGTACCAAAATACTGGTATCGGGACAACCCTAGTTCCGACTAACAAAACTACGATAAAAACAGCTAATTACAGTAACTCTGGAAACAATATGATGATACTAAGGACAACATTGCAGTAATAAACATATGTTTAATGTACCGTAACATTTTTTGTTAAAATAAAGCCAATAATGAAATTTTTTGTGATCCCCTTTTTTTTTTAAACTACCGAAAAGTATCGAAATACATTTTGGTACCGGTACCAAAATACTGGTATCGGGACAACCCTAGTTCAGACAAACAAAACTATGATAAAAACAGCTAATTACAGTAACTCTGGAAACAATATGATGATACTAAGGACAACATTGCAATAATAAACATATGTTTAATGTACCGTAACATTTTTGGTTAAAATGAAGCCAATAATGAAATTTTTTGTGGTCCCCTTTATTTAGTAAACTACCAAAAAGTATCGAAATACGTTTTAGTACCGGTACCAAAATACTGGTATCGGGACAACCCTAGTTCAGACTAACAAAGCTACGATTAAAACAGCTAATTACAGTAACTCTGGAAACAATATGATGATACTAAGGACAACATTGCAGTAATAAACATATGTTTAATGTACCGTAACATTTTTTGTTAAAATAAAGCCAATAATGACATTTTTTGTGGTGCCCTTTATTCAGAAAATTATCGAAAAGTATCGAAATACATTTTGGTACCGGTACCAAAATACTGGTATCGGGACAACCCTAGTTTAGACTAACAAAGCTACAATAAAAACAGCTAATTACAGTAACTCTGGAAACAATATGATGATACTAAGGACAAAACTGCAATAATAAACATATGTTTAACGTACCGTAAGATTTTTTGTTAAAATAAAGCCAACAATGAAATTTTTTGTGGTCCCCTTTATTTAGAAAAGTACCGAAAAGTATCGAAAAGTATCGAAATACATTTTGGTACCGGTACCAAAATACTGGTATCGAGACAACCCTAGTTCAGACTAACAAAACTACGGTAAAAACAGCTAATTACAGTAACTCTGGAAACAATATGATGAAACTAAGGACAACATTGCAGTAATAAACATATGTTTAACGTACCGTAAGATTTTTTGTTAAAATAAAGTCAATAATAACATTTTTTGTGGTCCCCTTTATCTAGAAAAGTACCGAAAAGTATCGAAAAGTATCGAAATACATTTTGATACCGGTACCAAAATACTGGTATCGGGACAACCCTAGTTTAGACTAACAAAACTACGATAAAAACAGCTAATTACAGTAACTCTGGAAACAATATGAGGATACTAAGGACAACGTTGCAGTAATAAACATATGTTTAATGTACCGTAAGATTTTTGGTTAAAATAAAGCCAATTATGACATTTTTTGTGGTCCCCTTTATTTAGAAAAGTACCGAAAAGTATCGAAATACGTTTTAGTACCGGTACCAAAATACTGGTATCGGGACAACCCTAGTTCAGACTAACAAAGCTACGATTAAAACAGCTAATTACAGTAACTCTGGAAACAATATGATGAAACTAAGGACAACATTGCAGTAATAAACATATGTTTAACGTACCCTAACATTTTTTGTTCAAATAAAGCCAATAATGACATTTTTTGTGGTCCCCTTTATTCAGAAAATTATCGAAAAGGATCGAAATACATTTTGGTACCGGTACCAAAATACTGGTATCAGGACAACCCTAGTTCAGACTAACAAAGCTACGATTAAAACAGCTAATTACAGTAACTCTGGAAACAATATGATGATACTAAGGACAACATTGCAATAATAAACATATGTTTAATGTACCGTAACATGTTTTGTTAAAATAAAGCCAATAGTGACATTTTTTGTGGTCCCCTTTATTTAGAAAAGTACCGAAAAGTATTGAAAAGTATCGAAAGACATTTTGGTACCGGTACCAAAATACTGGTATCGGGACAACCCTAGTTCAGACTAACAAAACTACGATAAAAACAGTTAATTACAGTAACTCTGGAAACAATATGATGATACTAAGGACAACATTGCAGTAATAAACATATGTTTAATGTACCGTAACATTTTTTGTTAAAATAAAGCCAATAATTAAATTTTTTGTGATCCCCTTTATTTAAAAAACTACCGAAAAGTATCGAAATACATTTTGGTACCGGTACCAAAATACTGGTATCGGGACAACCCTAGTTCAGACGAACAAAACTATGATAAAAACAGCTAATTACAGTAACTCTGGAAACAATATGATGATACTAAGGACAACGTTGCAGTAATAAACATATGTTTAATGTACCGTAACATTTTTTGTTAAAATAAAGCCAATAATGACATTTTTTGTGGTGCCCTTTATTCAGAAAATTATCGAAAAGTATCGAAATACATTTTGGTACCGGTACCAAAATACTGGTATCGGGACAACCCTAGTTTAGACTAACAAAGCTACAATAAAAACAGCTAATTACAGTAACTCTGGAAACATTATGATGATACTAAGGACAACATTGCAGTAATAAACATATGTTTAATGTACCCTAACATTTTTTGTTCAAACAAAGCCAATAATGACATATTTTGTGATCCCCTTTATTTAAAAAACTACCGAAAAGTATCGAAATACATTTTGGTACCGGTACCAAAATACTGGTATCGGGACAACCCTAGTTCAGACTAACAAAACTACGATAAAAACAGCTAATTACAGTAACTCTGGAAACAATATGATGATACTAAGGACAAAACTGCAATAATAAACATATGTTTAATGTACCGTAAGATTTTTTGTTAAAATGAAGCCAATAATGAAATTTTTTGTGGTCCCCTTTATTTAGTAAACTACCAAAAAGTATCGAAATACGTTTTAGTACCGGTACCAAAATACTGGTATCGGGACAACCCTAGTTCAGACTAACAAAGCTACGATTAAAACAGCTAATTACAGTAACTCTGGAAACAATATGAGGATACTAAGGACAACATAGCAATAATAAACATATGTTTAATGTACCGTAACATTTTTGGTAAAATAAAGCTAATTATGACATTTTTTGTGGTCCCCTTTATTTAAAAAACTACCGAAAAGTATCGAAATACATTTTGGTACCGGTACCAAAATACTGGTATCGGGACAACCCTAGTTTAGACTAACAAAACTACGATAAAAACAGCTAATTACAGTAACTCTGGAAACAATATGAGGATACTAAGGACAACGTTGCAGTAATAAACATATGTTTAATGTACCGTAAGATTTTTGGTTAAAATAAAGCCAATTATGACATTTTTTGTGGTCCCCTTTATTTAGAAAAGTACCGAAAAGTATCGAAATACGTTTTAGTACCGGTACCAAAATACTGGTATCGGGACAACCCTAGTTCAGACTAACAAAGCTACGATTAAAACAGCTAATTACAGTAACTCTGGAAACAATATGATGATACTAAGGACAACATTGCAGTAATAAACATATGTTTAATGTACCGTAACATTTTTTGTTAAAATAAAGCCAATAATGACATTTTTTGTGGTGCCCTTTATTCAGAAAATTATCGAAAAGTATCGAAATACATTTTGGTACCGGTACCAAAATACTGGTATCGAGACAACCCTAGTTTAGACTAACAAAGCTACAATAAAAACAGCTAATTACAGTAACTCTGGAAACAATATGATGATACTAAGGACAACATTGCAGTAATAAACATATGTTTAATGTACCGTAAGATTTTTGGTTAAAATAAAGCCAATTATGACATTTTTTGTGGTCCCCTTTATTTAGAAAAGTACCGAAAAGTATCGAAATACGTTTTAGTACCGGTACCAAAATACTGGTATCGGGACAACCCTAGTTTAGACTAACAAAGCTACAATAAAAACAGCTAATTACAGTAACTCTGGAAACAATATGATGATACTAAGGACAACATTGCAGTAATAAACATATGTTTAATGTACCCTAACATTTTTTGTTCAAACAAAGCCAATAATGACATTTTTTGTGATCCCCTTTATTTAAAAAACTACCGAAAAGTATCGAAATACATTTTGGTACCGGTACCAAAATACTGGTATCGGGACAACCCTAGTTAAGACTAACAAAACTACGATTAAAACAGCTAATTACAGTAACTCTGGAAACAATATGAGGATACTAAGGACAACGTTGCAGTAATAAACATATGTTTAATGTACCGTAAGATTTTTGGTTAAAATAAAGCCAATTATGACATTTTTTGTGGTCCCCTTTATTTAGAAAAGTACCGAAAAGTATCGAAATACGTTTTAGTACCGTTACCAAAATACTGGTATCGGGACAACCCTAGTTTAGACTAACAAAGCTACGATTAAAACAGCTAATTACAGTAACTCTGGAAACAATATGATGATACTAAGGACAACATTGCAGTAATAAACATATGTTTAATGTACCGTAACATTTTTTGTTAAAATAAAGCCAATAATGACATTTTTTGTGGTGCCCTTTATTCAGAAAATTATCGAAAAGTATCGAAATACATTTTGGTACCGGTACCAAAATACTGGTATCGAGACAACCCTAGTTTAGACTAACAAAGCTACAATAAAAACAGCTAATTACAGTAACTCTGGAAACAATATGATGATACTAAGGACAACATTGCAGTAATAAACATATGTTTAATGTACCGTAAGATTTTTGGTTAAAATAAAGCCAATTATGACATTTTTTGTGGTCCCCTTTATTTAGAAAAGTACCGAAAAGTATCGAAATACGTTTTAGTACCGGTACCAAAATACTGGTATCGGGACAACCCTAGTTTAGACTAACAAAGCTACGATTAAAACAGCTAATTACAGTAACTCTGGAAACAATATGATGATACTAAGGACAACATTGCAGTAATAAACATATGTTTAATGTACCGTAACATTTTTTGTTAAAATAAAGCCAATAATGACATTTTTTGTGGTGCCCTTTATTCAGAAAATTATCGAAAAGTATCGAAATACATTTTGGTACCGGTACCAAAATACTGGTATCGAGACAACCCTAGTTTAGACTAACAAAGCTACAATAAAAACAGCTAATTACAGTAACTCTGGAAACAATATGATGATACTAAGGACAACATTGCAGTAATAAACATATGTTTAATGTACCGTAAGATTTTTGGTTAAAATAAAGCCAATTATGACATTTTTTGTGGTCCCCTTTATTTAGAAAAGTACCGAAAAGTATCGAAATACGTTTTAGTACCGGTACCAAAATACTGGTATCGGGACAACCCTAGTTCAGACTAACAAAACTACGATAAAAACAGCTAATTACAGTAACTCTGGAAACAATATGATGAAACTAAGGACAACATTGCAGTAATAAACATATGTTTAACGTACCCTAACATTTTTTGTTCAAATAAAGCCAATAATGACATTTTTTGTGGTCCCCTTTATTTAGTAAACTACCGAAAAGTATCGAAATACGTTTTAGTACCGGTACCAAAATATTGGTATCGGGACAACCCTAGTTTAGACTAACAAAATTACAATAAAAACAGCTAATTACATTAAATCTGGAAACAATATGAGGATACTAAGGACAACATTACAATAATAAACATATGTTTAATGTACCGTAACATTTTTTGTTAAAATAAAGCCAATAATGACATTTTTTGTGGTCCCCTTTATTTAGAAAAGTACCGAAAAGTATCGAAATACGTTTTAGTACTGGTACCAAAATACTGGTATCGGGACAACCCTAGTTCAGACTAACAAAACTACGATAAAAACAGCTAATTACAGTAACTCTGGAAACAATATGATGATACTAAGGACAAAACTGCAATAATAAACATATGTTTAATGTACCGTAAGATTTTTTGTTAAAATAAAGCCAACATTGAAATTTTTTGTGGTCCCCTTTATTTAGAAAAGTACCGAAAAGTATCGAAATACATTTTGGTTCCGGTACCAAAATATTGGTATTGAGACAACCCTAATTGCTACATTTAATTGTCTATTCAAAGCATTTCCAAAATATAGTCTTCAGACTTCCCGCTGTAACTTTGACTTTGCATACATCCCTGCCCTTGGTCTTGGTACACGCCTATAAATTCATTTATAAAGCAAGACTTGGGCTTGGCACTTGAGTTGCCCCTGAAGCTGAATATTTCATCTCACCCACAGACATTTTGGACAATTCGGTTTTCTCCACCAGTCCACAAAGTATGCTCGGATGAGTCCGGTGCACAAGACCGTGGGACGTCTTTAAACCCGTTTGAGACGAACTTTGACCTAAGAAAGGTAGTTGAAGTCTTCGCAGAAGACGCTGCGAGGGCCAGTGTGTTTGTCCAAGACTGTTATGTTGAAATATTGCACAGATGATGTACCGGTAGTTCATTTTGCATATTTAAACACTTTTTTAATTACATTTTTAATTTGGTATTTTGTGTCCCTGTCCACAACTTCACCTTAGAAAGCCAGTGCGGTTCAGCTCTCTACTCGGTTTTAAAAGAACGTTCTGCTACTCTTCTTTGATGGAATCTATCGCCCACATGAAATATGGAGACACTCAACGAGACCATAAATATTCTCAAGTCATTAAAGAATACAAGGATGGTTCTGAGGGATTGTCTGAGGCGTGAAAAGTTTTTCCAGGTATTGATGTTGCTCAGAAGTATCATAATGTTCCTGTTAGGGGAATACTTTCCCTCCTTTGAGCAAAATGGAACGCCTTTGAATTTACTAGCAGGGAGACAAATATATTGTACATACATATACACATATATATACTCAAATACACACTATTTATACATATACACATACATACATACATACATGTACACATAGGTACCTAAGCTCCCACATGCATACACAAATACAGAACACATACCTACACTCAAAGTTCATACATCCACATGCATATTCACTGTACAAACATACATATACACATACATGTACATATACATTCACAGGACAAACATACATATACACATCCTGTACATATACATTCACAAAATCATCTACATCAACAATATGATTTGTATCATCTACATCAACAATATGATTTGTATCATCTACATCAACAATATGATGTGTATCATTGACATCAACAATATGATTTGTGTCGTCTACATCAACAATATGATGTGTATCATCTACATCAACAACATGATGTGTATCATCTACATCAACAATATGATGTGTATCATCTACATCAACAACAGGATGTGTATCATCTACATCAACAATATGATGTGTATCATCTACGTCAACAATATGATTTGTATCATCTACATCAACAATATGATGTGTATCATCTACATCAACTATATGATTTGTATCATTGACATCAACAATATGATTTGTATAATCTACATCAACAACATGATTTGTATCATCTACATCAACAATATGATGTGTATCATCTACATCAACAATATGATTTGTATCATCTACATCAACAATATAATTTGTATCATCTACATCAACAATATGATGTGTGTCATCTACACCAACAATATGATTTGTATCATCTACACCAACAATATGATTTGTATAATCTACATCAACAACATGATTTGTATCATCTACATCAACAATATGATGTGTATCATCTACATCAACAATATGATGTGTATCATCTACATCAACAATATGATTTATAAATGATAAATGGGTTGTACTTGTATAGCGCTTTTCTACCTTCAAGGTACTCAAAGCGCTTTGACACTACTTCCACATTTACCCATTCACACACACATTCACACACTGATGGAGGGAGCTGCCATGCAAGGCGCTAACCAGCACCCATCAGGAGCAAGGGTGAAGTGTCTTGCTCAGGACACAACGGACATGACGAGGTTGGTACTAGGTGGGGATTGAACCAGGGACCCTCGGGTCGCGCACGGCCATTCTTCCACTGCGCCACGCCGTCCCATTTGTATCATCTGCATCAACAATATGATGTGTATCATCTACATCAACAATATGATGTGTATCATCTACATCAACAATATGATTTGTATCATCTACATCAACAATATGATTTGTATCATCTACATCAACAATATGCAGTGTTTCCCACAGGACAGGCATCTATTTGTGGTGGTGTGGTCGAGGGGCGGGGGGTGGCGGCAGCGGCGATGACCAAGAAGAACGCGGAGTTGGAATATAATTACAACACTTTATGTACATATTTATATACAGATTTGAACAATTAGTTATTCACTGAAATATATTTATTAATTGTGGTTCTTACAAAAAATATCTTATAAAATATAAAAGCTAAAATGTCTCTTAAAGCTCTGCCCCTTTAATTAGTGCATACTAAATAATTTAACTTTAGCCTACTACTACAACCATATTATTTACCAGCAACATAAAGTGAAACAGAGGCAGAGGTGTCCTGCCACAGTCAGTCAACCTCCTCCACCTCCTCCTGCTGCTGCTGAACAGGTCGCACCTGTGGTCCGGAGTGTAGGCCTACCTCCTCTCCAAGTCGAGCCCTTTTCGGCCGTTGAAAATATTTTTCTATACTCATCTGTGTGAAGGAGTGAACATCCAACATTAGAATTTATTACTAACGAGCAGAACCGCTCTATGTACAGTGCCGTCTAACCTTAAGCGGCAGCAGCTCAACACATGCAGGGTTCAACGTTAAGGTTTTTTTTCTACTTCTCAAATCTACTTGCCCCAATATTTTTACTTGTCCTGCCTAGGTTTTTTTCTGGCTGTGTAGTGCTCATGGCTTATATCTTAATAAAATCCTTCCCGTTGACTATTTACAACACTACACAGTAATTATTATTATTATTATTATCTATAATTACATTTAAATGGCATTGCATACATGTAAAATTAAATGCTATTTCACATTATTTGACCAGTAGCAGTTACACCAATCTGAACAGGTCAGCCACCTGTTTAAAGCCCGATCACAGTTGAAATCTTGAAATGAAGGGCCTTTAATGGCCAAAACATTAACCTGGACAACATTTTAACAGCTGCTTGGCTCAGATTTTATTCTTTTCATTACATTCACATGCTGCAGTGGACAGTGGACAATTTAGCGTCAGTATTAATGCAGTATCTGAAGCACCGTCTCCACGTGTGTTTATTGACAACAGGGTTATAACCTGGACACGTTAGCTCGTCGGTATGGAAACAGGTGACTGTTACTACGTGCGTCTGCCCCGGACCCCGAGTCAAACAGCGGCGGTGTTAATGAAGCAGCGTCAGGCTGCTCACCGTCAGTGAAACGCTCGGTGAAATCGCGGATTAACGTTAAATATATGACGAGCCGCGAGCGATGCAGCTATAACCTATCTACAGTTACAATGCATAGTAGGCTACTGCCACCTACTGCACCGGAGTTGTAACTACAAGGTACATTCATAGACAGAGTCCCATTGCTTTTATGAGCGGTCGAGCGAGTCAAAAGCCGAAAAATCCATTTGTGGCGGACGTAATTCTTTCGTGGCGGGCCGCCACAAATAAATGAATGTGTGGGAAACACTGATATGATGTGTATCATCTACATCAACAATATGATTTGTATCATCTACATCAACAATATGTGTATCATCTACATTAACAATATGATGTGTATCATCTACATCAACAATATGATTTGTATCATCTACATCAACAATATGATGTGTATCATTTACATCAACAATATGATTTGTATCATCTACATCAACAATATGATGTGTATCATCTACATCAACAATATGATGTGTATCATCTACATCAACAATATGATTTGTATCATCTACATCAACAATATAATTTGTATCATCTACATCAACAATATGATTTGTATCATCTACATCAACAATATGTGTATCATCGACATCAACAATATGATTTGTATCATCTACATCAACAATATGATGTGTATCATCTACATCAACAATATGATGTGTATCATCTACATCAACAATATGATTTGCATTATCTACATCAACAATATGATTTGCATCATCCACATCAACAATATGATGTGTATCATCGACATCAACAACATGATGTGTATCATCTACATCAACAATATGATTTGTATCATCTACATCAACAATATGATTTGTATCATCTACATCAACTATATGATTTGTATCATCTACATCAACAATATGATGTGTATCATCTACATCAACAATATGATGTGTATCATCTACATCAACAATATGATGTGTATCATAGATATCAACTATATGATGTGTATCATCTACATCAACTATATGATTTGTATCATCTACATCAACAATATGATGTGTATCATCTACATCAACTATATGATTTGTATCATCTACATCAACAATATGATGTGTATCATCTACATCAACAATATGATGTGTATCATCTACATCAACAATACGATTTGTATCATCTACATCAACAATATGATTTGTATCATCTACATCAACTATATGATTTGTATCATCTACATCAACAATATGATGTGTATCATCTACATCAACAATATGATGTGTATCATCTACATCAACAATATGATGTGTATCATAGATATCAACTATATGATGTGTATCATCTACATCAACTATATGATTTGTATCATCTACATCAACAATATGATGTGTATCATCTACATCAACTATATGATGTGTATCATCTACATCAACAATATGATGTGTATCATCTACATCAACAATATGATTTGCATTATCTACATCAACAATATGATTTGCATCATCCACATCAACAATATGATGTGTATCATCGACATCAACATGATGTGTATCATCTACATCAACAATATGATTTGTATCATCTACATCAACAATATGATTTGTATCATCTACATCAACTATATGATTTGTATCATCTACATCAACAATATGATGTGTATCATCTACATCAACAATATGATGTGTATCATCTACATCAACAATATGTTGTGTATCATAGACATCAACTATATGATGTGTATCATCTACATCAACTATATGATTTGTATCATCTACATCAACAATATGTTGTGTATCATAGACATCAACAATATGATTTGTATCATCTACATCAACAATATGATTTGTATCATCTACATCAACTATATGATTTGTATCATCTACATCAACAATATGATGTGTATCATCTACATCAACAATATGATGTGTATCATCTACATCAACAATATGTTGTGTATCATAGACATCAACTATATGTGTATCATCTACATCAACAATATGATGTGTATCATCTACATCAACAATATGATGTGTATCATCTACATCAACTATATGATGTGTATCATCTACATCAACAATATGATGTTTTTTTTGTTTTGTTTTTTTTTTCCCAAGATGGCGGCGCGCACAGACGCGGCGGCTTACGGCTCTCCATTTCAGTGCTCTTTCTTCCTTCTTTTCTTCATGTTTTTTTCCCTTTTGTGCACCACCTGTACTGCAAACACCCGGTACACCCGCCAGTCACTCTTGGATATCGGTAACTCGCACCAGATATCTGTTTCGAGCGACTTTCACCACGAGCACAACATCCCAGATGACATAGCGAGAGCACAGGGCTCTCCGTGGTTTGTTGTCGGGTCTGGGAGACGGCGCAGACGGAGGAGGGAGAGGAAGCAGAAGCGTGGCCGCAGGTCCGGCGTCTTGCTCAGGCTTAGGAAACAACCCCACAAGCCACCTCTACCGAGCCTGTTCCTCTCTAATGCCAGATCCCTTGTACAGAAGATGGACGACCTGGAGTTACAACTTGCTGGAAACCGCTATGTTCGGGACTGTTGTGCTATGATTATCACCGAAACCTGGCTTCACCCGGAAATACCCGATGCTAGCATGCAGCTAGCCGGACGCACTCTGCTCCGCCGGGACAGAACTAAGGACTCCGGTAAGAGCAGAGGAGGGGGGCTCTGTATCTACGTGCATGAGAACTGGTGCAACAACGGGACAATCACTGAACAGCACTGTTGCCCGGACGTGGAGTACATGTCTGTTAGATGTCGGCCTTTTTTTCTCCCGAGAGAGCTGTCTGTTGTTATCATCACGGCTGTGTATATTCCACCGGACGCCAAAGTAAACACAGCGCTCTCTCTTCTGCTGAACACCGTCAACGAACAGCAGCGGGCCCACCCCGACGGTGTTCATATCATAGCAGGGGATTTTAATAAGGCCAATCTGAAGACTGTACTCCCTAAGTTCTACCAGCACGTGAAGTGTTCTACAAGGGGCAAGAACACCCTGGACCACGTGTATACCAACATGAAGCACGCGGACAGAGCTACACCCCTCCCCCAGCTTGGACAGTCAGACCATCTTTCCCTCCTGCTCTCTCCTACCTACACCCCCATCAGACGCCAGGCCAGGCCTATCACAAAGACTGTTATGACCTGGCCTGACGATGCACTCCCCAAACTTCAGGACTGCTTCCAACACACAGACTGGGACCTCTTCCAACAACAGGAGCTGGAGACAGCCACAGGAACGGTGCTGGACTACATAAAGTTCTGCATCGGGAATGTGACTGTGGAAAAAACCATCCGGGTTTACCCCAACAAGAAACCCTGGATGACCAGCCAGGTCCGCACACTCCTCAGGGCCCGCGACGCAGCCTTCAGGTCAGGGGACAGGGCACTGTACAGTGTTGCTAGAGCCGACCTGAAGAGAGGGATTAAAAAAGCAAAGGCGGACCACAGGAGGTGCATAGAGTCCCATCTGTCCAGCAAAAACTCACGGGAGGTGTGGCGGGGCATTCATGACATCACGAACTTCAGAGGCTGCAATATGACAACTGCGGATCAGAGTGCGACACTGGCAGAGGAGCTTAACTGTTTCTTTGCCCGTTTCGAAACCCCCCAGCGACACTCATCTGCTCCAGCCCTGCCCCCGCCCCCACCGGGCTCCGGCGCCACTCCACTCACTGTACAGGAGCACAGTGTCAGACGAGTGCTCCTGGCTGTGAACCCCAGGAAGGCTACAGGACCAGACGGAGTACCTGGAAAGGTACTCAGGACGTGCGCCCACCAGCTCGCTCCCCCCCTCACCAGGATCTTCAACCTCTCCCTGGCTCAGGCAGTCATCCCATCCTGCCTGAAGTCATCTACAATAATCCCGGTGCCGAAGAAGTCTCCCATCACCAGCCTGAATGATTACCGACCAGTGGCCCTCACTCCGGTAATCATGAAGTGCTTCGAGCGACTTGTTCTCCAGCACATCAAGGACCATATCCCTCCAGACTTCGACCCCCACCAGTTCGCATACCGGGCGAACAGGTCCACAGAGGACGCCATCGCTGTTGCTCTCCACTCTGCTCTGAACCACCTGGAGCAGCAGCAGAGCTACGTCCGGATGCTCTCTGTGGACTATAGCTCTGCCTTCAATACAATAATCCCAGACAGACTCTGCAATAAACTGGACACTCTTGGCCTCCCCCCTCTCACAAACGCCTGGATAAGGGACTTCCTAATGGACCGACCCCAGAATGTGAGACTTGGCCCGCACCTCTCATCCTCCCGCACGCTGAGCATCGGCTCCCCACAGGGCTGTGTGCTGAGCCCCCTCCTCTACTGCCTTTACACCCATGACTGCAGTCCGGCCCACAGTGACAACCTTACCGTCAAGTTCGCCGACGATACCACAGTGGTCGGGCTCATCTCCAGGGGTGACGAGGCTGCCTACAGAGAGGAGGTCCTGAAGCTGACGGCCTGGTCTTCGGAGAACAACCTCGCTCTCAACACCAGCAAGACCAGAGAGATCATCGTCGACTTCAGGAGGAGCAGCACCGACCCTGCCCCCCTCTACATCAACGGCGAGCGTGTAGAGAGGGTCCACATCTTCAGGTACCTTGGAGTCCACATCTCTAATGACTTCTCCTGGACAGTCAACACCACATCAATCATCAAGAAGGCTCAGCAGCGGCTACACTTCCTTAGAGTCCTCGGGAAGTACAACCTGAAGCCTGACCTGCTGCTGACCTTCTACCGCTCGTCCATCGAGAGCCTGCTGACCTACTGTATTACGGTATGGTACGGCAGCTGCACTGCAGCAGACAGGGAGAGGCTGCAAAGAGTGGTCAAGACGGCTCAGAAGATCATCGGCCGCCCTCTCCCCTCTCTGACGGACATCTACACCTCCCGCTGCCTCAACAGAGCCAGTGCCATCATCAAGGACAGCACCCACCCTGGCTCTGACCTGTTCCACCTGCTGCCCTCTGGGAAGCGCTACAGGTGCATTAAAACCAAAACAAACAGGCTAAAGAACAGCTTCTTCCCCAGGGCCATAACCATCCTGAACGGACTGCCCCATTGTCCCTCATAACTGCCTTCTCTTCGGTGCAATAACCCATTCCACCAACCACCCTGTTTTTCTTTTGTTTTTTCATGTATATATTCATTTCACACCATATTCATTGCACTTCTACATTTTTTATATTTTTATATATTTGCACATTGTTTTTTTTGTTTTTTGTTTTTTCTAGCATGCACACATCGCACTGTATGGAATGGCCTCAATCTCGTTACCTTGCGTAATGACAATAAAGCTGATTCTGATTCTGATTCTGATTCTGTATCATCTACATCAACAATATGATGTGTATCATCTACATCAACAATATGATTTGTATCATCTGCAGTACATCAACAATATGTCAATTGTACATTTCAACAGCAGAAGCTTGTGTGCAAATTACAACATCATGAAGAACTTTTTGGAGCTATTGGAGGAACCCTTTGCTATCTAAGAGACATGGTTTGACGCTAAAAAAGGAATAGACTTAGAATTGGAAGCAATCTCGTGAAGTGAATACAGAATTTAAGATATGTAACCTTGAAGCCAAAATGTGAGACTTAAAGCTGCAGACCTTTGCAGAAAATGTCCTGCATGATTCAACGTAATATTTTGCTTATGCCGCTGTCAATTGTATGCATGGTGACGTTTATTTGGTAAAACTACCTGTATTAGTAAAAATGAATTGAGATGGAATGGGGAGGTAGTCCCATCTTCTCAGGAAACAGAACTGCAGAAACTAAAAACCAATCTAAGTGAGGTTGATGAGTTTAGGGGGAAATGGCAGCATTATGCTAAATATAGTCCAAGGAGGTAGTGTAATCAACGTTGCTGAAGGAACATGAAAAGTCCCTTGGGAGGCGCCGAAGGACTTAAAAAAATGTTTGTCTTTAAACAGGATAACAACTTTAAATTGATTTTTCATTCCTGTGATGAGAAAACACATTTTTCCAACCTCCCTAACCTGGGAAACTCTTGTATTTCCCTTCTTTCCCCTTCCCATATTCTCCCTGTATTTTATCTTTCACATTTCAAATAAATCCCAAGTATCACAGCTTCCAGTCTTTCGCAGCAAATCGGCACACTTACACGTACACACATCCTGTAGCTCAGTCAAAATAAAAGCATGTGACAGTTGTGACAGGACGTTTGGCCAGTGACAGTAGGTAATAATAATAATTGATAGTAGGCTAATATAGCTAATATAGAAACTTACATGTGTTGCCTTCATTATAGCACTTATATAAGACTTTTAAAGTCATTTTGATAGTAGGCTATTATAGCTAATATAGACACTTATATAAGTGTTATAATGAAGGCAACACATGATGTAAGTGTCTATATTAGCTATAATAGCCTACTATCAAAATGACTTTAAAAGTCTTATATAAGTGCTATAATGAAGGCAACACATGATGTAAGTGTCTATATTAGCCTACTATCAAAATGACTTTAAAAGTCTTATATAAGTGTTATAATGAAGGCAACACATGATGTAAGTGTCTATATTAGCCTACTATCAACATGACTTTAAAAGTCTTATATAAGTGTTATAATGAAGGCAACACATGAAGTAAGACTTTGAAAGTAATTTTGATAGTAGGCTAATGTAACTAATATAGACACTTAGATCATATGTTGCCCTCATTATAACACTTATATAAGACGTTTAATGTAATTTTGACAGTAGGCTAATATAACTAATATAGACACTTACATCATGTGTTGTCTTCATTATAACACTTATATAAGACTTTTAAAGTAATTTTGATAGTAGGCTAATATAGCTAATATAGACACTTACGTCATGTGTTGTCTTCATTATAACACTTATATAAGACTTTTCAAATCATTTTGATAGTAGGCTAATATAGCTAATATAGACACTTACATCATGTGTTGCCTTCATTATAACACTTATATAAGACTTTTAAAGTCATTTTGATAGTAGGCTATTATAGATAATATAGACACTTACATCATGTGTTGCCTTCATTATAACACTTATATAAGACTTTTAAAGTCATTTTGATAGTAGGCTAATATAGCTAATATAGACACTTACGTCATGTGTTGTCTTCATTATAACACTTATATAAGACTTTTAAAGTCATTTTGACAGTAGGCTAATATAACTAATATAGACACTTACGTCATGTGTTGCCTTCATTATAACACTTATATAAGACTTTTAAAGTCATTTTGATAGTAGGCTAATATAGCTAATATAGACACTTACGTCATGTGTTGTCTTCATTATAACACTTATATAAGACTTTTAAAGTCATTTTGATAGTAGGCTATTATAGATAATATAGACACTTACATCATGTGTTGTCTTCATTATAACACTTATATAAGACTTTGAAAGTCATTTTGATAGTAGGCTATTATAGATAATATAGACACTTACATCATGTGTTGCCTTCATTATAACACTTATATAAGACTTTTAAAGTCATTTTGATAGTAGGCTAATATAGCTAATATAGACACTTACGTCATGTGTTGTCTTCATTATAACACTTATATAAGACTTTTAAAGTCATTTTGACAGTAGGCTAATATAACTAATATAGACACTTACGTCATGTGTTGCCTTCATTATAACACTTATATAAGACTTTTAAAGTAATTTTGATAGTAGGCTAATATAGCTAATATAGACACTTACGTCATGTGTTGTCTTCATTATAACACTTATATAAGACTTTTCAAATCATTTTGATAGTCGGCTAATATAGCTAATATAGACACTTACATCATGTGTTGCCTTCATTATAACACTTATATAATACTTTTAATGTCATTTTGATAGTAGGCTATTATAGATAATATGGACACTTACATCATGTGTTGCCTTCATTACAACACTTATGTAAGACTTAATTTTTTGCGGCTCCAGACAGATACGTTTTTTGTATTTTTGGTCCAATATGGCTCTTTTGACATTTTGGGTTGCCGACCCCTGCCCTCAAGGAAGGCTAATTCTCTCTGTCCTAGAGAGTACAAACGTTACAATATAAAGAATAATTTCCATTGTTTTAATTTCCAGAAGATTTTGCTATGTCTACAATTCTGAATTTATCCACAAAGGAATCATTTGGGGGGTAAAAAAGACAACTTTCACATGACATTTAGGAATGGAGGGATCTAATTTGCCTTCTTTGAGGGCAAATGGCAGCCTGGGTCGTAACGTAACTGGCAAGCCATTAATTATGAATAAAAACACTCGACTGCCAGTGTTTAGCACTCTCTAATACACACATGAGGGAATACTGCTCCCAAGACTTTGTGTGTTACTTTGAAGAAGAGATCATCAACATACAAACATCAGCCTGCTGGCAAAGGTGTTTGATATATATAATCTCTTCTGTTATCGGTCCCCATTATTCTTTAATCATAGGGACTAAAATCCAAATACCACGCCCCAAACAGCTTGTGCAATCTATAAAATAGAGTGTACTATGAGTAGATGTGTTGCGTGCGATCTAATAAGATGCTACTCATAACTGGTGCAGACTGCCTTATTTAAATGAGGTCTAAACCAAGGAGACTATCATTTAGTGCAGTGGTCCCCAACCACCGGTACCAATCCGTAACACAATTGCTACCGGGCCGCACAGAAACATTATTTAATTGATAAACTACCGCATTTTAACTTTCGCCTGTCCCACCAAACACTAGGGGTGTAACGGTACACAAAAATTTGGGTTTGTACCTTGGTTATAGGTCACGGTTCGGTTCATTTTCGGTACAGTAAGAAAACAACAAAATATAAATGTTTTGGTTATTTACTTACCAAATTTGTAAACAATGGCTTTATCCTTTTAACATTGGGAACACTATAATAATTATGTCCGCGTTAATCAACATTAAACTGCCTCAAGTTGTTGCTCAGATTAGCCTACTATCAAAATGACTTTAAAAGTCTTATATAAGTGTTATAATGAATGCAACACATGATGTAAGTGTCTATATTAGCCTACTATGAAAATTACTTTAAAGGTCTTATATAAGTGTTATAATGAATGCAACACATGATGTAAGTGTCTATATTAGCCTACTATCAAAATGACTTTAAAAGTCTTATATAAGTGTTATAATGAAGGCAACACATGATGTAAGACTGTTAAAGTCATTTTGATAGTAGGCTAATATAACTAATATAGACACTTACATCATGTGTTGCCTTCATTATAACACTTATATAAGACTTTTAAAGTCATTTTGACAGTAGGCTATTATAGATAATATGGACACTTACATCATGTGTTGCCTTCATTATAACACTTATATAAGACTTTTATTTTTTTGCGGCTCCAGACAGATTAGTTTTTTGTATTTTTGGTCCAATATGGCTTTTGTGACATTTTGGGTTGCCGACACCTGCCCTATACAATGACAAAACTTTTCTCCGACATATAAAAAGTGCAACATTAAACAGTTTCAAGTCAACTCATCATGCTTAATTTATTACAGCATTTGGGAAGCCTGTATTTGATTTATTATGTCAATGTTATATTTTTATCAACATGTGATAGCAGGGACCCTGCCATTCAAAACTAGGCTGCTACATTACTAATGAGTAAAGGGGAACATTATCACCAGACCTATTTAAGCGTCAATATATACCTTGATGTTGCAGAAAAAAGACCATATATTTTTTTAACCGATTTCCGAACTCTAAATGGGTGAATTTTGGCGAATAAAAAAAATTTGCTCTCGGAGCGGTGACGTCACAACGTGACGTCGCATCGGGAAGCAATCCGCCATTTTCTCAAACACCGGGTCAAAGCAGCTCTGTTATTTTCCGTTTTTTTCGACTGTTTTCCGTACCTTGGAGACATCATGCCTCGTCGGTGTGTTGTCGGAGGGTGTAACAACACGAACAGGGACGGATTCAAGTTGCACCAGTGGCCCAAAGATGCGAAAGTGGCAAGAAATTGGACGTTTGTTCCGCACACTTTACCGACGAAAGCTATGCTACGACAGAGATGGCAAGAATGTGTGGATATCCTGCGACACTCAAAGCAGATGCATTTCCAACGATAAAGTCAAAGAAATCTGCCGCCAGACCCCCATTGAATCTGCCGGAGTGTGTGAGCTATTCAGGGACAAAGGACCTCGCTAGCACGGCAAGCAATGGCGGCAGTTTAGTCCCGCAGACGAGCGAGCTAAACCCCCCTGGATGTCTTGGCTCACACCGTCCCGAAGATGATCAAGAGAAGAATATCGACCCTAGCTTCTCTGGCCTGCTGACATGAGGGTATGTCTACAGAATATATTAATTGATGAAAATTGGGCTGTCTGCACTCTCAAAGTGCATGTTGTTGCCAAATGTATTTCATATGCTGTAAACCTAGTTCATATTTGTTAGTTTCCTTTAATGCCAAACGAACACATACCAATCGTTGGTTAGAAGGCGATCGCCGAATTCGTCCTCGCTTTCTCCCGTGTCGCTGGCTGTCGTGTCGTTTTCGTCGGTTTCGCTTGCATACGGTTCAAACCGATATGGCTCAATAGCTTCAGTTTCTTCTTCAATTTCGTTTTCGCTACCTGCCTCCACACTACAACCATCCGTTTCAATACATGTGTAATCTGTTGAATCGCTTAAGCCGCTGAAATCCGAGTCTGAATCCGAGCTAATGTCGCTATATCTTGCTGTTCTTTCCGCCATGTTTGTTTGTGTTGGCTTCACTATGTGACGTCACAGGAAAATGGACGGGTGTATATAACGATGGTTAAAATCAGGCACTTTGAAGCTTTTTTTAGGGATATTGCGTGATGGGTAAAATTTTGAAAAAAACTTCGAAAAATATAATAAGCCACTGGGAACTGATTTTTAATGGTTTTAACAATTCTGAAATTGTGATAATGTTCCCCTTTAATGTAACTATAGCTGAAAAAAATAGTACAATAGCAATAGGAGAGACTATTCATCCCTGAACATCATGGAGTTCATGTAGGCTTAATGATGCACTTACATTATTATATCAACTATCAGAGACAGAAACTCTTCATTTAACATAATGTCTTTCTTTGCTGCTTCAACACAGCTCAATCAACACAGAAAAGGGTCAAGAGAAATAACAGACAGACAGGGCTTTGCTGTCCGTAACACACACACACACACACACACACACACACACACACCAAAATTAGCTAACGTTACGCTAAAAGCGAATTAGCCTTCACCTCAAGCCAGGACTGCGAGTGAGCTGAGCTGCCTTTTATATTTCTAGAAGGTCAACGGGCTCAAACTGATGTTACTAGTAGTTGACTGGGAGGTGTTTATTATAATTTGGGGAGAGTCCGCAGCCTGATGATTACCTGCTAAACGCTAAGCACTGACTACATGCACTCTGAATACACACTGCTGATTGGCTGTTACCGCTCTGTTTGTAACCAATCAGATGGTTGTGTGGGTGGGACAATGCTGGGTGCTGTGTAGAGGACTGACAGAGACAGAGGCAGAAGGAAGCGGAGGCGGCTACTTAATATGTTCGTGTGGTGTCATGTCTGTGTTGATCATGTTTTTGTTTGGCCATGTGCTGTTTGTTTTTTGGACACTTTCTTAGTTCCTGGTTGTTCACTCCCTTGTTTTGTTTCCATAGCAACCCATTAGTTTTCACCTGTCATGTCACGCACCTGTTTCACGTTTTGAGCCACGCACCTGTTGTTAATCATGTCTGTGTTATTTAAACTTTTCATTTTCTGTTGGTCAGCCTGGCGACATCACATTTATGCTCTGCCCACTTTACGATCACGCTTCTTCATGTCATGTTCACAGTTCCATGCCAAGTAAGTTTTTGTTTCTTGTTCATAGTTTTCCGCCTTTGTGCGCGCCTTTTGTTTTCATAGCCAAGTTGTGAGCGCATTTTGTTTATACCTTTTTGAGCCTTTTGAATTTAAATATTAAACATGTACTCACACTCACGTCTTTTTCCGTTGCCTTCCGGAAAAACAAACCCCAAGGACCAAGTCTTGACATGTGGAAAGTCGTTCGGTACACCTCCGAACCGAACCGAAACCCCCGTACCGAAACGGTTCAATACAAATACACGTACCGTTACACCCCTACTAAACACACCAATAAGCTTGTCAATAGATGTCAATTTCAACTACTTTGTTATAGTACATGGGACAATGCACATTAATGGACATATCAAATGTTAATGTGCCAAATTGTAGCCAAATGCGAATTTCCGTCTGCAGTGCCCTGCAGGGTCCATGTATTTATCAGGGGTTCTTAACCTGTTTGACCTCGGGACCCAACTTTTCTTATACAGAACACTAAATTAGTCATCTTATTCTTAATTTTGATCCTATTCAATAATTATATCTAACCTACTTACAGTTTACTACCTTGTCAAATAAAATATAATAATACATTTATAATATATATATATTTTTAATAATAAATATATATATATATATATATATATATATATATATATATATATATATATATATATATATAAAATGTATTAATTAATTAAAAAAAATAATGTGTTAATCCCAAAGATTATATTATCAATTTAACAAATAAACCTAAAGCTTAGGTCAGGCCAATTTGAAAAAGAAGTACTAACCAAATAAACAACACATTTACATACAATATGTTGTGCTAAAATAAATAAACTAGATTAATAATACATATGTTTCTTAACTAAATTGTCAATAAATTTAAAGCGCAAATGAAAATACAGCTTCACCACTTTAGTCATCATTTTTGCGCTTAAAGACATTTCTCTATGACATTAGCGCCAGACTTCTTCTGTTTAATTTAAATTGTCATTACTGCCACAAGTGGTGGAAAAAGTGTATTACAACTGAGTATTGCCGCTGCCTATATGGCACACAGCTGAAAAACACATATATTAAATTCTAGGGGGGGGGGGGGCGCTCACGGCCCAACACTGGGTCCCGGCCCTATGGTTAAGAAACACTTGTATACAGTATATGCCATCAACATGCTGGGGGGACCTTCTCTTCGCAAATAATTAGCCTCGGGCTCCCACAACTTCAGCGTTATAGTGAGTTGATTTTTCATGCTCATATAAACGGAATACAATGATTTTCAAATCGTTTTCAACCCATATTCAGTTGAATATGCTACAACATATTTCTTCAAACTCATAAACTTCTTCTTTTTTTTTTTTTGCAAATAATCATTAACTTTAGAATTTGATGCCAGCAACACGTGACAAAGAAGTTGGGAAAGGTGACAATAAATACTGATAAAGTTGAGGAATGCTCATCAAACACTTATTTGGAACATCCCACGGGTGAACAGGCTAATTGGGAACAGGTGGGTCCTCCGGACCAAAGAAGAAAAGAACCATCTGGATTGTTATAGGCGCAAAATGTAAAAGCCAGCATGTGTGATGGTATGGGGGTGTATTAGTGCCCAAGACATGGGTAACTTACACATCTGTGAAGGCACCATTAATGCTGAAAGGTACATACAGGTTTTGGAGCAACATATGTTGCCATCCAAGCAACGTTACCATGGACGCCCCTGCTTATTTCAGCAAGACAATGCCAAGCCACGTGTTACATCAACGTGGCTTCATAGTAAAAGAGTGCGGGTACTACTACTATAGTCCAGACCTGTCTCCCATTGAAAATGTGTGGTGCCTTTAGGGGGTAGCGGGGGGTGTATATTGTAGCGTCCCGGAAGAGTTAGTGCTGCAAGGGGTTCTGGGTATTTGTTCTGTTGTGTTTATGTTGTGTTACAGTGCGGATGTTCTCCCGAAATGTGTTTGTCATTCTTGTTTGGTGTGTGTTCACAGTGTGGCGCATATTTGTAACAGTGTTAAAGTTGTTTATACGGCCACCCTCACTGTGACCTGTATGGCTGTTGACCAAGTATGAATTGCATTCACCTGTGTGTGTAAAAGCCGCATTTTTATGTGACTGGGCCGGCACGCTGTTTGTATGGAGGAAAAGCGGACGTGACGACAGGTTGAAGAGGACGCTAAAGGCAGTGTCTTTAAGGCACACCCCCAATATTGTTGTCCGGGTGGAAATCGGGAGAAATTCGGGAGAATGGTAGCCCCGGGAGATTTTCGGGAGGGGCACAGAAATTCGGGAGTCTCCCGGGAAAATCGAAGGGTTGGCAAGTATGCCCTACGTCCGTGTTTTATACCGGATATGTACCGCTCCGTACAGCGGCGTTCTAAGAAGTCATTAATTTTCCTTTTTAAAACCGATACCGATAATTTCAGATATTACATTTTAAAGCATTTATCTTTACTCATGACATAACCTCATGGCAATACAATATACCGTATTTTTCGGACGGGAGTCAGCGTGCAGGTAAAAAGGTGTCTAATGCTTAAACCAAAAATAAACAAAAGGTGAGAGAGGTAGAACGAAACTGAAACGGAACTGTCTACAAAGTAAACAAAAACAGAATGCTGGACGACAGCAAAAACTTACAGCGTGTGGAACAGAGACGGCGTCCACAGAGTACATCCGTACATGACATGACAACAATGCCCACACAAAAAAAGATAGCAACAACTTAATCGTGATCGCTAAAACAAAGCAGGTGCGGGGAGTAGCGCTCAAAGGAAGACATGAAACTGCACCAAAATAGGAGCGCAGGACAAGAACTAAAACACTACACACAGAAAAACAGCAAAAAAGTCCTAATAAGTCAGGGTGTGATGTGACAGGTGGTGACAGTACACCTACTTTGAGACAAGAGCTATATTGATGCATGGTTTGAATTCACATCCAACAATTGCGACAACAACTTTTTATTGTCTACTGCAGTGTTTTTCAACCACTGTGCCGCGGCACACTAGTGTGCCGTGAGATACAGTCTGGTGTGCCGTGGGAGATTATCTAATTTCACCTATTTGGGTTAAAAATATTTTTTGCAAACCAGTAATTATAGTCTGAAAATGATGTGTTGTTGTTGAGTGTCGGTGTTGTCTAGAGCTCGGCAGATTAACCATGTAATACTGTTCTGTATCAGTAGGTGGCAGCCGGTAGCTATTTTCTGTGTAAATGTCGGAAACAGCGGGAGGCATGGTGCAGGTAAAAAGGTATCTAATGCTTAAACCAAAAATAAACAAAAGGTGAGTGCCCCTAAGAAAAGGCACTGAAGCTTAGGGAAGGCTATGCAGAACGAAACTAAAACTGAACTGGCTGCAAAGTAAACAAAAACAGAATGCTGGACGACAGCAAAGACTTACTGTGGAGCAAAGACGGCGTCCACAATGTACAACCGAACATGACATGACAATCAACAATGTCCCCACAAAGAAGGATAAAAACAACTGAAACGTTCTTGATTGCTAAAACAAAGTAGATGCGGGAAATATCGCTCAAAGGAAGACATGAAACTGCGACAGGAAAATACCAAAAACAGAGAAAAAGCCATTAAAATAGGAGTGCAAGACAAGAACTAAAACACTACACACAGGAAATGTCACGATGGGGCGTCACAGCTTGCTGTGAGGTTTGTTTCCCCGGGATGCAAACGAATCACTCCGGACAGGACTTACAGGTAGGAACATGATTTAATCTTAAATTACACTCAACGAGGTACAAAACAGAAAACAAGGCGAAGGAACAAGGTGCCGATCGCACTTGAGGCTAAGGCAAAGACTTAGCGCAGGAAACATGGAACTTCACGAAACTGTGGCATGAAACAAACAAAACTTACAGGGACACGGCATGAAGCGAACAACTAGCATAAACTATGGCATGGAACAAACAAGACCTACTTGGCAAGGCATGAGGTAAACAACTAGCATAAACTACGGCATGGAACAAACAAGACTTACTTGGCAAGGCATGAGGTAAACAACTAGCATAAACTATGGCATGGAACAAACAAGACTTACTTGGCAAGGCATGAGGTAAACACTTAGCATAAACTATGGCATTGCATGAAACAAACAATGACGCCAGGCCGACTGACTCGCAAAGGCAGGCTTAAATAATGGTGAAACTAATACGCAACCATGGCAACCAAAACAAACAAGAGTGCACAAAAAACAGGAACTTTGGAGTCTGTGGGCGGGTCCTATTTACATGGATCACCTTCGACAGTCTTCTCCCCGTCATCTTTGTTGTAGCGGTGTAGCGTGCAAGGACAGGAGTGGAAAAAGTGTCAAAAGACGGAGCTAACTGTTTTAATGACATTCAGACTTTACTTCAATCAATAACGGAGCAGCATCTCCTCATCCGTGGCTCACTAGTGCAACAACAACGCCGGAAATGTGTCCCGTGGAAAAACCGTCCTACCGGAACTTTCTAATAACTAAAGTTCCGTGGGTGAATTATGTAAACTCACGACAGTTCTTAGCGCTTTGATAGCTAGTCTACTGACAGATATAAGTAAGAACTTTACGCTACGTTATATTAGAAATGGCAACAGCGGAGGATGAATGTCACATAAGAAGGTAGAGAAAAAGAAGAAGCTTATCGACTACGGCGTCGGCAGGGATTACCATTGCGGAAGCGTGCACATTTTTAGGACTTATGCAGATCCCAAATACACATCAGCAAGTACCAGAAGGTAAGAAAAGTTGGTTTTGCATAATCTTGTGAAACAAAACGCCAGATAATGTCTGCTAACAGGTGCCATTTTGCGGTCCTTATACACATACCATAATAATACTCATATGTTTAATGCGCCGAAAATCCATCAAGCGGTGCGACTTCATAGCTTACCAAAGTCGTACTAAAAACATTTTGACAGATTTTTGATCGCCGTGTGTAATGTTCTATATTCTCAATGGAACATTTAAAGTTTTGGTGACAAAGCTTAACCTATTGTTACTATAACAATCTACAAGGTTAATATAGGTTGCTTCTCTTTCTTCCTCTCCATTTTTATGCATTCTTTTGTATCTGTAGTTATCATTACGTATATGCATTGTCGCATTTGAACAACTGTAATGTTGATAATAGAGGTAAATTATTGGTATTGTTCATTACCAATAGTGCTATTTCTATTGGTATTTGTATTGATCCATTTGTAGTGTAATAATGCTCATTGTCATTTCTGTATTATTTCTTATTTCACTGCTTCTTTGCTATCACTTTTACCATCATATTTGTACAAACCCCGTTTCCATATGAGTTGGGAAATTGTGTTAGATGTAAATATAAACGGAATACAATGATTTGCAAATCATTTTCAACCCATATTCAGTTGAATATGCTACAAAGACAACATATTTGATGTTCAAACTCATAAAAAAAATTTTATTTTTTTTTGCAAATAATCATTAACTATAGAATTTGATGCCAGCAACACGTGACAAAGAAGTTGGGAAAGGTGGCAATAAATACTGATAAAGTTGAGGAATGCTCATCAAACACTTGTTTGGAACATCCCACAAATGAACAGGCAAATTGGGAACAGGTGGGTGCCATGATTGGGTATATAAGTACATTCCATGAAATGCTCAGTCATTCACAAACAAGGATGGGGCGAGGGTCACCACTTTGTCAACAAATGCGTGAGCAAATTGTTGAACAGTTTAAGAAAAACCTTTCTCAACCAGCTATTGCAAGGAATTCGGGGATTTCACCATCTACGCTCCGTAATATCATCAAAGGGTTCAGAGAATCTGGAGAAATCACTGCACGTAAGCAGCTAAGCCCGTGACCTTCGATCCCTCAGGCTGTACTGCATCAACAAGCGACATCAGTGTGTAAAGGATATCACCACATGGGCTCAGGAACACTTCAGAAACCCACTGTCAGTAAATACAGTTGGTCGCTACATCTGTAAGAGCAAGTTAAAACTCTCCTATGCAAGGCGGAAACCGTTTATCAACAACACCCAGAAACGCCGTCGGCTTCGCTGGGCCTGAGCTCATCTAAGATGGACTGATACAAAGTGGAAAAGTGTTCTGTGGTCTGACGAGTCCACATTTCAAATAGTTTTTGGAAACTGTGGACGTCGTGTCCTCCGGACCAAAGAGGAAAAGAACCATCCGGATTGTTTTAGGCGCAAAGTGGAAAAGCCAGCATCTGTGATGGTATGGAGGTGTATTAGTGCCCAAGACATGGGTAACTTACACATCTGTGAAGGCACCATTAATGCTGAAAGGTACATACAGGTTTTGGAGCAACATATGTTGCCATCCAAGCAACGTTTCTATGGACGCCCCTGCTTATTTCAGCAAGACAATGCCAAGCCACGTGTTACATCAACGTGGCTTCATAGTAAAAGAGTGCGGGTACTAGACTGACCTGCCTGTAGTCCAGACCTGTCTCCCATTGAAAATGTGTGGCGCATTATGAAGCCTAAAATAGCACAACGGAGACCCCCGGACTGTTGAACAACTTAAGCTGTACATCACGCAAGAATGGGAAAGAATTCCACCTGAGAAGCTTCAAAAATGTGTCTCCTCAGTTCCCAAACGTTTACTGAGTGTTGTTAAAAGGAAAGGCCATGTAACACAGTGGTAAAAATGCCCCGGTGCCAACTTTTTTGCGATGTGTTGCTGCCATTAAATTGCAAAACAAAATTACGTTTCTCAGTTGGAACATTAAATATCTTGTCTTTGCAGTCTATTCAATTGAATATAAGTTGAAAAGGATTTGCAAATCATTGTATTCTGTTTTTATTTACGATTCATACAACGTGCCAACTTCACTGGTTTTGGGTTTTGTACTATCAACTCAAACAATTGTGTGTAATAAAAGAAAATAATCCATTGAAACATTTACAGGTAATACGTGTGATCGGTATCGATGGTGGTATCGGCCGATATCACTCATGATGGTTGGTATCGAAAATCAGCAGCATAAAACCCTGTTCAGAACTTGGTTAAATTATTTTGTGACAAAGTTAAAGACTCGTTGGGAGAATAATAGCAGCGATTCTCAACAGGGGGTCCAGGACCTCTGCAGAGGTACTGTTTGTGAAATGTTTCGTTAATGAGACTGTTTACAAAAATTATAATTTCATATTCAACCTACAATTTTTCCACACGTGTAAATATCTTTGAAAGAACGAACATGGATCCAGCACACTGCAGTGAACAGATAAAGGAAGGTAGAAGTCATGTTGATAAGGCTATGTGTATGTAAATGAGCAGTTTTGCCCTGAAGCAATGGAGACAAAAATGAAAATGCACTAATTGGCAGAAGGCGGTAATTGGTAACGTTCTGGCTACAGCAGAAGGGGATTGCACAAAACGCCATAAAAAGCAAACCATTAAAATCTGCTACAACACATCAGGGAACATTATTCCATTCAACAGTTCCGCTGACTCGTGGAAAAAGAATTGGCAATTTCGTCGCAATAATCTTGTAAATAAAATTGAATAGAAGTCCATTGCCACTGCACTTCAAAAGTAAGACGGAATTAGTTTTGAGTACAACCCATACAACATACAGCATTGTTGGGCTGTTAGCGCCACCTACAGGGCCGCCAAAATACCCGTCTGGTGTGGTACTCAATTGTAATACACTTTTCCACCACTTGTGGCAGTAATTGCCATCTCAGACAAAGGAAGAGCTGTTTCTTTAGCGCAAAAATGATGACTAAAGCGGTGAAGCTGCATTCTCATTTGCACTTCACTATTTAGTCAATACATATATTCATAAATATTTTAGTGTATAAATTATACATGCGGACACAACCGCGGAGTCCGTGGATTATCCGCGGGTCGGGCGGTTGAAATAAAAACAAATTAGATTTTATCCGCGGGTCGGGTCGGGCGGTTGAAATAAAAAAAAATTAGATTTTAAATAGATTCAGGCGGGTGGCAGTTAAACCAATTCGGAAATATATATACATAGTTAAATGTTGTTACCCACATACGAAAAACGAGCAGGCACCTGCAGCATATGCCACAACAGAAGAAGAAGAAAAAAAGAGATGGCAACGCCGGCAGCAAACGTGGTACGCGACAAACTAAAAAAGGGAATACTAAAGACCAGGGGAAAAAAAGGCCAGAAAAGTTCAGCGTGGACTCGTTTTTATGAGGTTGTAAATCAGGATGAAAGTAATGCTGGCTACGTGATTTGCAAGAGCTGCGACGCTGTTTATGTCTACGACAGTCACAAAACCGGGACATCTAACATGGTGCATCACATTTGTGCAAAACCCCGAACCTCCACAAACACCCTGAGCATGAGCAGTTTTGTCCGCCGTGATCCCAGAAGAGTGCCACAGGATGTTAAAACAAGATAGAACGCAGCTGCCGTTTGAGTGGCGCGAGCGTGCTTGGAGGTGCGCTCAGCGCGGCTCCCAGATGATTGCGCACTGGTGTGCGTCTGGGCCGTGACAGCGTGGCATGCATTGAATGTCTCTGCTGCATTGGATCAGTCTCCTTTCTTTAACAGGCAAAAGCTTTATAACCTCACTAATGCCTTGCATCGTCTATATTAGATATATAACAACGGGCGGGTGGCGGATGGCGGGCGGGTGCGGTTTTGATTAAATGTTAGTTCGGGTGAATGGCGGATGGTTGACGACTTTTGTGATGCGGTTGTGGATGAAATAATTGCCTATCCGCGCATCTCTAATAAGCACACTGGGGAGGAAGATGTTGTCAGCGCTTCCTGCAGGAGCAAAGGTCACCGCCTCTGTCCATGGTGCTGAGGACAGAGCACAGTCAGACGGGGGGGGCGTGGCAGTGCTGACGGCAAGACACAACTGGCAGGTGATTAGATTAACACGTACCACCTGTGAAATCTAATCACCTGCCAGCTGTGTCTCGCCGTCAGCACTGTCACGCCCCCGTCTGATGGTGCTCCCTCCACACACACTTTCTATAGTCATCTGAAATTAATCTAAAATTATTATCATTACATATTTTATTTAAGTTTTTTTTGCCCATTTGTGACTCCGAGTGTAGTGAAAGACTGCTGTGTCCTTAACCCCCTCAGGTCCAAACAAGAGCACAATGAAAGACGATTCTGACTCACATTTCCAAAAGATGCAACAAAAGATGAAATGTCTTAAAGGGTTCATGAGTCAGGGAAGTGAGTGGGCAAGCACACTGCCACCATCTCCCAATAATAACAATAATAATAATAGATTCATTCATTTCTATTTTTTTCTAGTGACTCAAAGTGTGTTACCGAGAAGCCATTATTCATTCCCTCCACAGTCACACACATTATTATTATTATTATTATTATCATTGATTGAATGTTGTGCTGGGTTTATAATTATACTTATGCACGTTTGATCATTTTAAAAGACATGATCATTGTTGAAAAGCACTTTAAAGATTAAGGTTGAGGTCTATTCCAAATCAACAACGATACAGTTGGGCCTCGGTTTTCGTTAATAATCCCTTCCAAAGGGCCCGCTAAAAAAATGAATTTTTTTTTTTTTTTTTTTTTTTTTTTTTTTCAGTGTACATAAATGAAGGTGTGTGTTGCTGAACCCAACTTGGACATTATCTGGACTGGACCTGGTTTTAAAAAAAAAAACTTTAAACGAAGCTAATTTCATTTACAACCAGGTCTGGTGAAGATAAGGTCCTTTTTTTTTTTTTTTTTTTTTTTTTTTTTTTTTTAGATAAGATAAATAAATCTTTTCTTGGATAAAAAATAAAGTAAAACAATATAAAAATAATTACATTAAAAAAAAGAAAAAAATAGTAATTAAATGAAAATGTTAGTGGACCAGCAGCACAAACAATCAAGTGTGCTTCAGGGACTGTGTCCCTTGCAGAAGTGTTGTCCATGTTGTGGGAACCAGAATATTGGTAGCAGAAAGAAACAACCCCTTTTGTGTGAGTGGGTGTGTATGAGTGTGAATGGGGGAGGGAGGGGTTTTTTGGGGGTTGATGCACTAGTTGAAAGTGTATCGTGTGGTTTTTTCTATGTTGATTTAATAAAAAAATAAAAATAAAAAAAAAACGAAACCATGTTCTCTCATATAAAATCATGTCAATGTAATGAATCACAAATGCTGATACCTTTAAAAGTGAATAATTAAAGTTCTACACGCACACAACATATTAAATGCACTCCAATGACCGATTAAGAGGATAAATAAACAAACCTTTAACTTTATTGAAGACTCTTGATTACAATAAACGGTGGGGCTTTGCTACAACTCTTTAATGAATAGTGGTTCTCATCTTATTTATCAAAGTGCTGGATGAATGCATGGAAACTGCTGTATGCTCTTTTATGTTACGTAATGTGACTATATAAAATAGGGTGAGGCGTTTATAAGTTCCAAACCAAAATGGTAAAATAAAAAATGGTAAATAAAAACAGAATAAAATGATTTGCAAATCCTTTTCAACTTATATTCAATTGAATAGACTGCAAAGACAAGATACTTAACGTTCGAACTGGTAAACTTTGTTATTTTTTGCAAATATTTGGAATTTGATTCCTGCAACATGTTGGCACATGTGGCAAAAAAGACTGAATGAGGAATGCTCATCAAACACTTATTTGGAACTTCCCACAGGTGAACAGGCTAATTGGGAACAGGTGGGTGCCATAGTATAAAAGCAGCTTCCATGAAATGCTCATTTCACAAACAAGAATGGGGCGAGGGTCACCACTTTGTCAACAAATGCGTGAGCAAATTGTCGAACAGTTTAAGAACAACATTTTTCAACCATTTACGGTCCGAAATATCATCAAAAGGTTCAGAGAATCTGGAGAAATCACTGCACGTAAGCGGCAATGCATCAAAAAGCGACATCAGCGTGTAAAGGATATCACCACATGAGCTCAGGAAACTTCATAAAACCACTGTCAGTAACTACAGTTGGTCGCTACATTTGTAAGTGCAAGTTAAAACTCTACTATACAAAGCCAAAGCCATTTATCAACAACACCCAGAAACGCTGCCAGGTTTTGCTGGGCCTGAGCTCATCTAAGATGGACTGATGCAAAGTGGAAAAGTGTTCTGTGGTCTGACGAGTCCACATTTTAAATTGTTTATGGAAACTGTGGACGTCGTGTCCTCCGGACCAGAGAGGAAAAGAACCATCCGGACTGTTCTAGGTGCAAAGTTGAAAAGCCAGCATGTGTGATGGTATGGGGGTGTATTAGTGCCCAAGACATGGGTAACTTACACATCTGTGAAGGCACCATTAATGCTGAAAGGTACATACAGGTTTTGGAGCAACATATGTTGCCATCCAAGCAACGTTACCATGGACGCCCCTGCTTATTTCAGCAAGACAATGCCAAGCCACGTGTTAAAACAGCGTGGCTTCATAGTAAAAGAGTGCGGGTACTAGACTGGCCTGCCTGTAGTCCAGACCTGTCTCCTATTGAAAATGTGTGGCGCATTATGAAGCCTAAAATACCACAACGGAGACCCCCGGACTGTTGAACAACTTAAGCTGTACATCAAGCAAGAATGGGAAAGAAATGTGTCTTCTCAGTTCCCAAACGTTTACTGAGTGCTGTTAAAAGGAAAGGCCATGTGGTAAAAATGCCCCAGTGACAACTTTCTTGCTGCCATTAAATTCTAAGGTAATGATTATTTGCAAAAAAAAAAAATAAGTTTCTCAGTGTGACCATTAAATATCTTGTATTTGCAGTCTATTCAATTGAATATAAGTTGAAAAGGATTTGCAAATCATTGTATTCTCTTTTTATTTACCATTTACACAACGTGACAACTTCACTGGTTTGGGGTTTTGGTATGTTGATCCAGTTATCAGCTCCACTCATAATGTTTGCACGGCAGCAGGTGTGGTCTGTGATACTGTACCTATGAAAACGTGTGCCCCCAGCTTGGCCATGTGGCGGGCGACCTCATAGCCGATTCCGCTGTCTCCTCCCGTCACTACGGCAACCTTGCCATCTTGTCTGGGCATCGCTGGCGGAGGCAGAAGAGGAGAGATGGTTGTCAGATGAGATAAGGAAGACATCATTTCATGTGGTCTTACTTCAGAGTTGGGGTTTGGAACTATTTGAATTGACAAAGATTAAATGTCGAGTGATATCTTTGCAACATGTTAGTAGTGGAGAAAGTGACACAACATGCAGTACCGCAGTTCAACAGAGTGGTAGCAATGAGAAATGACACCTACACCCTAACCCAGTGTTTTTCAACCACTGTGCCGCGGCACACTAGTGTGCCGTGAGATACAGTCTGGTGTGCTGTGAGAGATTATCTAATTTCACCTATTTGGGTTAAAAATATTTTTTGCAAACCAGTAATTATAGTCTGCAAATGATGTGTTGTTGTTGAGTGTCGGTGCTGTCTAGAGCTTGGCAGAGTAACCATGTTATACTCTTCCATATCAGGCGGTAGCTAATTGCTTTGTAGATGTCGGAGACAGCGGGAGGCAGTGTGCAGGTAAAAAGGAGTCTAATGCTTAAACCAAAAATAAACAAAAGGTGAGTGCCCCTAAGAAAAGGCATTGAAGCTTAGGGAAGGCTATGCAGAACCAAACTAAAACTGAACAGGCTACAAAGTAAACAAAGACAGAATGCTGGACGACAGCAAAGACTTACGTACGGTGAAGCAAAGACGGCGTCCACAAAGTACATTCAAACATGACATGACAATCAACAATGTCCCCACAAAGAAGGAAAAAAAACGACTGAAATATTCTTGATTGCTAAAACAAAGTAGATGCGGGAAATATCGCTCAAAGGAAGATATGAAACTGCTAAAGGAAAATACCAAAAAAAGAGAAAAAGCCACCAAAATAGGAGCGCAAGACAAGAACTAAAACACTACACACAGGAAAACAGCAAAAAACTCAAAATAAGTCAGGGGGTGATGTGACAGGTGGTGACAGTACACCTACTTTGAGACAAGAGCTATAGTGATGCATGCTTGGTTATGGTTTAAAGTCATATCTAATAATTGCGACAACGACTTTTTACTGTCAACTGAGTTTTGTTTTTTATTGATTTCTGCTTCTTGTCTTGCGCTCCTATTTTGTTGTTGATTGTCATGTCGGATGTACTTTGTGGACACCGTCTGCTGCTCCACACGCTGTAAGTCTTTGCTGTCGTCCAGCATTCTGTTTTGGTTTACATTGCAGCTACTTCAGTTTTAAGTTAAAAGTACCAATGATTGTCACACACACACTAGGTGTGGCGAAATTATTCTCTGCATTTGACCCATCACCCTTGATCACCCCCTGGGAGGTGAGGGGAGCAGTGAGCAGCAGCGGGAATAATTTTTGGTGATTTAACCCCCCCAATTCCAACCCTTGATGCTGAGTGCCAAGCACTTGCTATCACCAATCACGTTCAAATAAGATAAGGTGGTGTGCCTCCGCATTTTTTCAACGCGAAAAATGTGCCTTGGCTCAAAAAAGGTTGAAAAACACTGCCCTAACCTGCCTGGAAAGCGAGACTGAAATCGATACTGAAATATCGATACCAGATCTTTATGCTCAATATCGATTCTCAAATCAAAATATTGTTACTTTTAATACTTTAGTTACTTGAGATAATGTATATGAGGGTGTGGAGGGGGCGTGGCCTGCGGGCCTGCCGCGGAACGGGGTGTTGCCAGGACCTGGCCTCGAAAACAGCGACAGGTGCGTAGATGGCCCAGGTGGGCCTTATTACCTAACCACCTATTGCCTTTATTAGCAGCAGCCGTGACGAGACGAGTAGTTGGAGTTGGAGGTGTTGCTGGGCAGACGCGGAAAAGACTTGTTGCTGGGAAGCAAAAGGCTCGCACCTCGTGAGAACGAAATAAAACAGTGTTATACACTGAATTCCTGGCAGTGTGTGGTGGTCTGAAGAACCCACTAGAGGGCAACCTCTACAGAGGGGTTTCCAAACTACATCTCGCCAGTTTGGCCCTGCGAGACGTCACAAGTTTAATAAGAAATCTTGCCCGTTGGGTGCCTCCAATCTAATTTCCAAAATTTGACAATATAATTGCTGAGAGCTTACCACCAATTCAACCTGTTGTCCACAAACTGCATTTTGAAGTGTACACAGCACAGCATTTTTATATATGGCCCAATCCAAACAGCATTTCTCACTCATGGAGCAAAAAAACCAACACAGAAAGCCAACACACATGGTCACAAATATCACAACCCGCTCTGAACTTTGTGGATATTATACATACTAAATAGTCCAAGCATAACGCATGATTCAAGATTACACCCATTTAAATCCCCTGCAATGCATGATGGGAATAATATAAACACTCTCTCCACACTTATCCATGTTTGGCGCATTTTAGCTGCTTGATATTTCTGATTAAATTTGTTTGTTTTTTAAAACAAGGTAAGAGTTTAACTTTCACATACTAATAATATTCAGCGATAATAATTATTTAATTTAATATATTTTAAAGATATTTCACAAAAAATACTTTTTTTTTTTTTTTTTACCTTTTACCTTTTACCAAACACATCAGGTATATTTGCACAAAGTATCAGTATCGGATCGATACCGCCGATACCAGCTGTGATGAAGCAGGTAATGTTTCAGGGTGGTGGATCTTATTTGAACGTGATTGGTGATAGCAAGTGCTTGGCACTCAGCATCAAGGGTTGGAATTGGGGGGGTTAAATCACCAAAAATGATTCCCGCGGAGGCTCACTGCTCCCCTCACCTCCCAGGGGGTGATCAAGGGTGATGGGTCAAATGCTGAGAATAATTTCGCCACACCTAGTGTGTGTGTGACAATCATTGGTACTTTTAACTTAAAAATGAAGTGGCTGCAATGTAAACCAAAACAGAATGCTGGACGACAGCAAAGACTTACAGCATGTGGAGCAGCAGACGGCGTCCACAAAGTACATCCGACATGACAATCAACAACAAAATAGGAGCGCAAGACAAGAAGTAAAACACTACACACGGGAAAACACCAAAAAAAAAACTCCAAATAAGTCAGGGTGTGATGTGACAGTGCACCTACTTTGAGACAAGAGCTATAGTGATGCAGATTTTTGACAAGAACAAGAAAGTTTGATCATATTACGCCTATACTGGCTCACCTGCACTGGCTTCCGGTGCACTTAAGATGTGACTTTAAGGTTTTACTACTTACGTATAAAATACTACACGGTCTAGCTCCATCCTATCTTGCTGATTGTATTGTACCATATGTCCCGGCAAGAAATCTGCGTTCAAAGAACTCCGGCTTATTAGTGATTCCCAGAGCCCAAAAAAAGTCTGCGAGCTATAGAGCGTTTTCTATTCTCTCACAATATTATGCTGGATCCACTATGGACTGGACTCTCACTATTATGTTAAATCCACTATGGACTGGACTCTCATTATTATGTTAGATCCACTATGGACTGGACTCTCACTATTATGTTTAATCCACTATGGACTGGACTCTCACTATTATGTTAGATCCACTATGGACTGGATTCTCACTATTATGTTAGATCCACTATGGACTGGACTCTCACTATTATGTTAGATCCACTATGGACTGGACTCTCACTATTATGTTAGATCCACTATGGACTGGACTCTCACTATTATGTTAGATCCACTATGGACTGGACTCTGACACTATTATGTTAGATCCACTATGGACTGGACTCTGACACTATTATGTTAGATCCACTATGGACTGGACTCTCACACTATTATGTTAGATCCACTATGGACTGGACTCTCACACTATTAACTAGATCCACTATGGACTGGACTCTCACAATATTATGTTAGTTCCACTATGGACTGGACTCTCACACTATATATGTTAGATCCACTATGGACTGGACTCTGACACTATTAACTAGATCCACTATGGACTGGAGTCACACTATTATGTTAGATCCACTATGGACTGGACTCTCTCACTATTATGTTAGATCCACTATGGGCTGGACTTTCACAATATTATGTTAGATCCACTATGGACTGGACTCTCACTATTATGTTAGATCTACTATGGACTGGACTCTCACTATTATGTTAGATCCACAATGGACTGGACTCTCACACTATTATGTTAGATCCACTATGGACTGGACTGTCACTATTATGTTAGATCCACTATGGACTGGACTCTCATACTATTATGTTAGATCCACTACGGACTGGACTCTCACACTATTATGTTAGATCCACAATGGACTGGACTCTCACACGATTATGTTAGATCCACTATGGACTGGACTCTCACACTATTATGTTAGATCCACTATGGACTGGACTCTCACAATATTATGCTAGATCCACTCAACGTCCATTGCACCGGTCGCCCACATCTGCGGTCCTCTCCAAGGTTTCTCATTGTCCCATTGGATTGAGTTTTTCCTTGCCCTGATGTGGGATCTGAGCCGAGGATGTCGTTGTGGCTTGTGCAGCCCTTTGAGACACTCGTGATTTAGGGCTATATAAGTAAACCTACTCAGTGGCCTAGTGGTTAGAGTGTCCGCCCTGAGATCGGTAGGTTGTGGGTTCAAACCCCGGCCGAGTCATACCAAAGACTATAAAAATGGGACCCATTACCTCCCTGCTTGGCACTCAGTATCAAGGGTTGGAATTGGGGGTTAAATCACCAAAAAATGATTCCCGGGCGCGGCCACCGCTGCTGCCCACTGCTCCCCTCACCTCCCAGGGGGTGATCAAGGGTGATGGGTCAAATGCAGAGAATAATTTCGCCACACCTAGTGTGTGTGTGACAATCATTGGTACTTTAACTTTTTTAACTTTTAACATTGATTGATTGATTGATGCATGCTTGGTTATGGTTTGAATTCATATCCAAAAATTGCGAGAACAACTTTTTATTGTCAATATCGGCTGCTGAGGTTCATTTTTTTTTTATGTTGTCTGCTTATGGTGTGCCTCTGGATTTTTCAATGAAAAAAATGTGCCTTGGCACAGCAAAGGTTAAAAAACATAGCCCTAACTGGACAAAACCCTGTATCGCCTGCAATTTAACCCCGCCCCTGCTATTGCAATGCCGTGCATTCATTGGCTGACGGATGTTGGCCAAACAACCAATGGGCGCCTTCCTTTTCCTTTCAACAGACACCGCGTAAAGAAACAAGCTGATTCAAAACTGACATGAGGCTACAACAAAAACAGTTTATCTCCATAACAACTGCTCTGGTGGAAAACATCCGTTAGAATGTCTTCTTTTATTCGGCATAAACGCCACGCAGCAAAGTTACAAAATGAGGACAAGCTTTAAACCTTTCAAACGCGAACCAACAGTAAACAAAACTGACCTGGCAACCTGAAGCGTGTGCTGAGGAGCTGCATGACAAGGACCTCCAAGCCAAGCAGGTACAACTTGATAGCTGCCAACAAGCGGCACCAAATAAGAGAGAACATTCTAGTCGTGTTTGTCTTGTTGCGATACAGACTCTAGCTCGCTGGCGAGCGGAGGAGAAAAGAGAGAGGAGCTGCTTCCGGTTGACGTCTCGGGCCACGTTCCAATATGAAAACATATGACTACTCGCCACGAATACTTTTCACGAAAATAAACAATTTCGTGTCCAAATACTCATACAGTGTTTAAATAGTATTATAACCCACTTAACATACTTTTAACTTGTGTTTGAGTGTTTTTTTTGGTTTTATCTTTGATACAAATGGACAGCAAAAACAGAATGGACCGGACACGGTGTAACTTTTCAAAATAAAAGCATGCGAAACATAACGATGCTTTGACTGAAATAATGTTAAATATGTGTACTATTTAAATGTAAAAGTTACATAACAGGCACGCTTGTCTTACATGTTCAAAGCTGATATAAAATATTAGTGGGTAAATAACTATTCTGATGTCACTGCATAATCACCAAGTTGGTGATTTGAAGTTTATTTTAAACATGTATGCAGTTACAACATCCATCCATCCATTTTCTACCGCTTATTCCCTTTGGGGTCGCGGGGGGCGCTGGAGCCTATCTCAGCTACAATCGGGCGGAAGGCGGGGTACACCCTGGACAAGTCGCCACCTCATCGCAGGGCCAACACAGATAGACAGACAACATTCACACTCACATTCACACACTAGGGCCAATTTAGTGTTGCCAATCAACTTATCCCCAGGTGCATGTCTTTGGAGGTGGGAGGAAGCCGGAGTACCCGGAGGGAACCCACGCAGTCACAGGGAGGACATGCAAACTCCACACAGAAAGATCCCGAGCCCGGGATTGAACCCAAGACTACTCAGGACCTTCGTATTGTGAGGCAGATGCACTAACCCCTCTGCCACCGTGAAGCCCCGCAGTTACAACATGGTACATTATATATTTTACATATTTTATTTGTTCGTTACCTGTCATAAAAATGAGTAGGAAGAAGCAAAATCGTATTTAATCCTACTCCCTTTCCACGTCATAGCAATTACTAAAAGTAGTCTCCTTACTAACCCCTCCATGGAAATGCCCCCCTCTACCTCAAATAACTGCTCACCCCCAAATGCTCCACACGACACCTCCGCTCCGGACAGGCTAACCTCCTCCAACCTCCGAGGACAAAGCTACAACCAATGGGAGACCAGGCTTTCTGCTCCGCCGCTCCCAGTCTGTGGAACGCTCTCCCTGACCACCTGAGGGCACCACAGACTGGATGCTTTTAAAAAAGGCTTAAAAACCCTTCTTTTTTTTAAAAAAACAACATTTTTTTTAGATATATGCATACTAGTTCTAGCTATTTGGCTGTTCTAGTTTTTTATTTATTTTTATCATCTTTTTTTTTTTGTAATACACTGTAGCACTTTGAGGTTGTTTACTCAATGTAAAGTGCTTTTTACAAATAAAATCTAGTATTATTATTATTAACACATACACTATATTGCCAAAAGTATTTGGCCACCTGCCTTTACTCACATATAAACTGGAATTGCCATCCCATGGAACTGTCCAAAATGTTTTGGTATGCTGGAGCATTCAAAGTTATTTTCACTGGAACTAAGTGGCCAAGCCCAACTCCTGAAAAACAACCGCACACCATAATTCCTCCTCCACCCAATTTCACACAATGCAGTCCGAAATGTAGCGTTCTCCTGGCAACCTCCAAACCCAGACTCTAGAGTCCAATGCTTTACACCACTGCATCCCACGCTTTGCATTGGACTTGGTGATGTATGGCTTAGATGCAGCTGCCCGGCCATGGAAACCCATTCCATGAAGCTCTCTGCGTACTGTACGTGGGCTAATTGGAAGGTCACATGAAGTTTGGAGCTCTGTAGCAACTGACTGTGCAGAAAGTCTTTGCACTATGCGCTTCAGCATACGCTGACCCCTCTCTGTCCGTTTACGCGGCCTACCACTCGGTGGCTGAGTTGCTGTTGTTCCCGAACTCTTCACTTTTCTTATAATAAAGTTGACTTTGGAATATTTAGGAGCGAGGAAATTTCACGACTGTTTCTACAAATATTTGTAGAAACAGTCTCCATGCCTAAGTGCTTGATGTTATACACCTGTGATTGGGGGTCAAGTGATTAGGACACCTGATTCTCATCCTTTGGATGGGTGGCCAAATACTTTTGGCAATAAAGTGTATGTTCACTTCCTGTTCTCCATTTGTACACAATTGACATCAATGCATTCTAACAGTTCTCTTCATAAATTGTTAAATCATTTATGATTTACTTAGTGAGATGAATAATACCTTATTTTCAATAAGTTCAATTCTTTTTCCACTGTACTTTATAAACCTTTGTCGTTTCTTAAACTGGATCATATTGTGTTGATTTATTTGCTTAATCCATTCAATAATTGAATTCTACATACTGATTGTGGAAGGGAATGTGATCGGCGCGCTTGCAGGAGAAAAGGTCACCGCCTCTGACGGCGAGGGCGTGGCATGTGCTGACGGCGAGACACAGCTGGCAGATGATTAAAGGGGAACATTATCACCAGACCTATGTAAGCGTCAATATATACCTTGATGTTGCAGAAAAAAGACCATATATTTTTTTAACCGATTTCCGAACTCTAAATGGGGGAATTTTGGCGAATTAAACACTTTTCTATTATTCGCTCTCGGAGCGATGACGTTGTGACGTCACATCGGGAAGCAATCCGCCATTTTCTCATTTTCGTCGGTGTGTTGTCGGAGGGTGTAACAACACGAACAGGGACGGATTCAAGTTGCACCAGTGGCCCAAAGATGCCAAAGTGGCAAGAAATTGGACAAAAATTCGTTCAAAATACGAGGGTGTGGGGAAAGCCGATGAAATGGTCAGTCGTTTGTTCCGCACACTTTACCGACGAAAGCTATGCTACGACAGAGATGGCAAGAATGTGTGGATATCCTGCGACACTCAAAGCAGATGCATTTCCAACGATAAAGTCAAAGAAATCTGCTGCCAGACCCCCATTGAATCTGCCGGAGTGTGTGAGCAATTCAGGGACAAAGGACCTCGGTAGCACGGCAAGCAATGGCGGCAGTTTGTTCCCGCAGACGAGCGAGCTAAACCCCCTGGATGTCTTGGCTCACACCGTCGCTTATGCCACCGAAGATGATCAAGAGAAGAATATCGACCCTAGCTTCCCTGGCCTGCTGACATCAACTCCAAAACTGGACAGATCAGCTTTCAGGAAAAGAGCGCGGATGAGGGTATGTCTACAGAATATATTAATTGATGAAAATTGGGCTGTCTGCACTCTCAAAGTGCATGTTGTTGCCAAATGTATTTCATATGCTGTAAACCTAGTTCATAGTTGTTAGTTTCCTTTAATGCCAAACAAACACATACCAATCGTTGGTTAGAAGGCGATCGCCAAATTCGTCCTCGCTTTCTCCCGTGTCGCTGGCTGTCGTGTCGTTTTCGTCGGTTTCGCTTGCATACGGTTCAAACCGATATGGCTCAATAGCTTCAGTTTCTTCTTCAATTTCGTTTTCGCTACCTGCCTCCACACTACAACCATCCGTTTCAATACATGCGTAATCTGTTGAATCGCTTAAGCCGCTGAAATCCGAGTCTGAATCCGAGCTAATGTCGCTATAGCTTGCAGTTCTTTCCGCCATGTTTGTTTGTGTTGGCTTCACTATGTGACGTCACAGGAAAATGGACGGGTGTATATAACGATGGTTAAAATCAGGCACTTTGAAGCTTTTTTTAGGGATATTGCATGATGGGTAAAATTTTGAAAAAAACTTCGAAAAATAAAATAAGCCACTGGGAACTGATTTTTAATGATTTTAACCCTTCTGAAATTGTGATAATGTTCCCCTTTAAGATTGCACAGGTGGTACGTGTTGATCTAATCATCTGTTGTCTTTAACAGTGAGTGGCCGGGTGCAGGAGAAGGAGGAGGATTGAAGCGACTGAAAAGTCAACGCAAAAGTATCTTTTGGAGAACTGTGAAAACATACTAAAAACCATGTCATCCGCGCAACTGGCTTTCAGCGTGAATCTGTGAGACTGTAAGTAGACGAAGCTTACACTGATATACTAAAGGTTTTAAGTGTTGTACGTGCATACAAATGTTTCATCGACGTCCCACTGGGGTGAGTTTTTCCTTGCCCTTATGTGAGCTTTGTACCGAGGATGTCGTTGTGGCTTGTGCAGCCCTTTGAGACACTTGTGATTTAGGGCTATATAAATAAACATTGATTGATTGATTGATTGATTTTAAATTAAACATTTTCTCCAAGGTTATATATATATCTCCTCTTTTCTTGAAAATAACTGTCGTACATTGCAGGTTACAGTTTGTTTTGTACATCATTTTAGATGTTTGCAAATGCACCAAATCACTGAATTTGAATGAACAAATAAATGGTTTGTATGTTCTCTATGTACAACATTGTGACAGTTTGACCCCACACTGTCACTGTTTGACCTTTGGACTTCCTCACAAACCGTGCACATTTGTTGGGAAGCTCAACATGGACACAAACATTCAATCTTGTTAGCCAGTGAAAAGCATGTGCTCAACAAACAAATTGTTACCTGTCACTCACCATGGCTCTGAACTATTGACCAAAAGAGTCAGGGTGGGGTTGAGGGCTTTATATAGGTGACCACACCTGCATTCACTAATTAGGCCAAATTTGGGTCGAACCATGATCTTCAAATGCTGGGTGTTACAGAAGGACACTGGACATTTAAAAGTTGTGTTGTCTAAGCCTGAATATACTGTGTACGAAAATGACTGCTCTACACATGCAAAAGTACCATGTGAATACTTTTTAGACATGTGATGGTTATTTATGGTGAAATTTACAGAATAACTGTTTTCTTAATTTCCCCTGTCAAATTGGTCCCAGCTAGTGGGCGGGGCTAAGGGCTATTTAAGTTGGAAAATGCCGTTTTTCTGACAGTCTGCTGTCGGTCACTGCCAGAGGAGGTTCTCTGTCCTGAGTAGGAGTTTCGGTCTCCATGCATCAAACATCTACTAAGGTGAATATTTTGATGATGAGATTATGTTGTGTTGTAACCGGTTAAACGAGTTTTGTTGAATGCTAATTGATTTTGCTAAATCTGTTATGATTAGTTAATTCTTTACTTTGACATATTTGATTATTGACCTTTGACTATGAGTACATGTATTTTGATATAATGAATGATTTATCTTTTGATTATTTTTAATATGCTTATTTTGATTAATTATATAGGCCTAGTTAACGCATGCAACTTCGAAATGTATTCAGAATATAAATGTACTATATATAATATACGATACTAATATTGCCTCTATTTATTACATTACAGATTGTGGGTGCTTTGTTTTTTCTGTCGTTGTTCACCTTTTGACACTTTTTGGGATTTCAATAAATGTTTGTAAACTCTCACCAACTGCGTGCCTTGCCATCCTTGATTTGAAAGTCTGGTTTGCAAAGGTTACATTACCTTCACCCGAGCCTGGGTGTGACATATGGTGGCAGTGGTGGGATGGCAAGCCGCAGAGTTTACAAACATTTATCTGGCAGAGGGCAGGCCAGAACTGGTTTGAGATCCCAAGTGTCGGAGGTGGCAATGACAGAGGAGACTGATGAGATGGCTGGTCGAGGGGCCACGGCGATGAGGCTGGACCGGACGACTATGGCTGAGGAGCATGAAGTTGGATGGAACACCGAGGAGTCCGAAGAAGACGTCAAAGGTTTTGAGAACTCTGGGGCTAGGCGTAAGCAGCATAGGAAGGGGTCTAGGAAGGCTAGGTGGTCTGCTGAGCCACCAAGGACTGAAAGAGTGTTAAGTGAACCTACCCTGGTTAATATGTTCCAAGACTTTTTGATTGGACAGCAACGTAGGGAAGCTGTCCTAGTTCGTGAACTCCAGGAGTTAAAAACTGTCTGTACAAGACCTAGCCTAGATCACTCACTCACTAACCAAAATGCTAACCGTACTCCTGACGATAGTTGTGAGCAGTCGCCCAAACCCAAACCCAGAACTCGCCCACATCCAAATCTTAGTCCTCAAGCGTCGCCGTCCAGAGATTCCTCGCCACCTGACCATCATCTCCGACAAGGCCCAAAGATGCTCCCTTTCCAGCAGGGTGAGGACATCGAAAACTTTCTTGTCCGCTTCGAGCGCATCGCTCGCACCTGGGGCTGGCATCAGTCTGACTGGGCCTGCCGACTCGTTCCACTCTTGACCGGTAAAGCTCTGGATGCCTATTCTGCGATGGAGGAAGATGCTTCCAACGTCTATGCTGACCTAAAAGAAGCCCTCCTTGCTAAGTTTGATATCTCTCCTGAGACTTATAGGCTCCAGTTCCGGTCAACCTACATTCCCCCTGGTGAATCTCCCAAGGAGACTTACAACAGACTCAAAGGTCTCTACAGAAGATGGATCAAGCCGGAGCAGCGTTCCAAAGAAGACATCGCAGAGCTTTTCATCCTGGAGCAAATGATTCGCTTGCTGCCCAACGAAATGAAGACTTGGGTCAAGGAACACGAGCCAGAAGACGGACTTACTGCTGCTAAACTTGCAGGTCAGTACTTGAATGCTCGTAAAGGACTCCGAATGCCAAGGCAGCAGAACAACCGTGTAGCAGCTCAAGGTGCAGCCGACCTGTCACACCAAAGAGGTGTGCAGAAAGCAGGTGGTTACAGCACCTCAGGGGACAACAGACCGCTCCCGAGACAGAGTCCAGTGAAGGATCTCATCTGCTACCACTGCCAACAGCCGGGGCACCGAGCCCCAGTCTGCCCCTTGAAAGGTCCAAAGCTGTCCAGCTTCTGTCATGTTCCCCATCCATCTGTGTCAGCTTCAGTCATGGCACCTGCTCTTGCACCCAATCCTGAACCTGAGGCCAAACCTAACACTGAGCCTATCATGATGCCAGCTTGTGTTAATGGCCGTCCAGTGCAAGCACTGTTGGACACAGGTAGCTCCATGACACTGTTGAACCATTCTTTTGTGTCACTTGGTAATCTTGACTATCAGCATGCCACAGCCATTCAATGTGTCCATGGTGATCAAAAAATATATCCCGTGGCTGATGTGACCATCATCATCGATGACCAGGCTTTCTTGCTCCGTGTGGGGGTTCTTGATCACATGCCCCATGACATGATCTTGGGCAGAGACTTGCCTATTCTGCATGATCTTGTTCATCAGACACACAAGCAGAAAGTGAAATCCAGTTTTATTCCAGCCATTCAAGAGGCTTATCCAGTACGCACCCGTGCCCAGACAGCCAAGCTAGGGCTGGAGCCTCTTCCTGACTTGGACCCTTCTCTATGCCAGGGTGGTCAGAAGGGCCCCCCCAAAAGTAAGAGCCAGCGCCGCCTGGAGAAAATCCAAGGTACTCCACTGTTGGGTGATGTGTCAAGCTTGAAACCTGATGAAGAGTGGCAGGTACCTGAAGACATCCGAGAGCTACAGAGAGCTGACGTCTCACTGGCTCCCCTGCTGGCTAAGATGAAAGATGCAAACATCCCCTTGCAGCCAAACCAGGGTGAAAAGTATGTCCTGGAGGATGGAGTCCTGTATGTAGCAGATCAGCCAGAGAATCGCTTGGTGGTCCCTACCTGCTGTAGGCCCCTTGTACTGCATCTTGCTCATTCCATACCTTGGGCTGGTCATCTTGGGCAAGACAAGACTCTTGTTCGAGTCAAAGCTCGCTTCTTTTGGCCTTTAATGGTCAAAGATGTTATTGAGTACTGTCAAACCTGTCTGCAGTGCCAGAAGACTTCTCCGAGACGACCTGAGAAAGTCCCACTACTCCCTCTACCTCTCATTGATGTTCCTTTCCGGAGGATCGCAATGGATATTGTTGGACCCCTGGAGAAAAGCAGTGGAGGCCATGAATACATCCTTGTCCTCTGTGACTACGCCACCAGATTTCCTGAGGCCTTCCCACTAAGGAGTATCAAGACTCCGAAAGTCATCTCTGCACTTGTACAGTTCTTCTCACGAGTAGGAATTCCAGATGAAATAATCACGGATCAAGGAACCAACTTCACTTCAAAGCTCATGAAGCAGCTTCATAAACAACTTGGAATTACTGGCATTCTCACCACCCCCTATCATCCACAAACCGACGGGTTGGTGGAACGCTTCAACCAAACCCTGAAATCCATGCTGAGGAAGTTTGTAGATGACACCGGTCGAGACTGGGAGAAGTGGCTTCCCTTCTTGCTCTTTGCCTATCGAGAGGTACCCCAAGCCTCTACCGGGTTTTCGCCTTTTGAGCTTCTTTATGGGTTCCCTGTTCAAGGCCCCTTGGACCTCTTGAAGAAATCCTGGGAATCCAAACCACCTGTACCACAAGGGGTTCTTTCTTATGTGCTGCAGATGCGAGACCGGCTGGAGCAATACAGAGCTAAGGCAAGGGAATATCTTGGAAAGGCCCAGATGAAACAGAAGACCTGGTATGACCAGAAAGCACGTCACAGGGTGCTTCAGCCAGGTCAAAAGGTCATGCTCTTGCTTCCAACCTCAAGTCATAAACTGCTGGCCCAATGGCAAGGTCCTTACTCCGTGGTCAGACAAGCTGGTCCAGTCACTTATGAAATCTCACATCCAGAGAAAGGAAAGGCATCCCAAGTGTACCACATCAACCTTCTGAAGGAATGGAAGGAGAGGAAATCCTCTGTGGAAGGAAAGGATGTCCAAGCCAGTCAAGTACATACTCAAAGCAAGGAGTTGCAAGAGGAAAAGGTGATGCTGGCACGGGAAGTGGAAATGGAGGATGATGTGGAGGAGACAGATTTGTCCATGCTCACTACACCACAGAAACCTGATGTTAGTCACTTGTCTGCACAATCTGCCCATAAACTATTGCAAGTGTGTGAAGAATTCCCAGTATTGTTCAGTGGAAAGCCAGGAAGAACTCCACTAATTGAACATGTCATTCATTTAAAAAACCCAACACCTATCCGTCAGCGCCCCTACAGAGTGCCTGAGCGGCTGGTGGAGCCCCTCAACCATGAAATCCAAACCATGCTGGATCTAGGAGTGATTGAACCCTCAAACAGTGAGTGGTGTAACCCCATTGTCCTCGTTCCTAAAAAAGACAACACAATAAGAGTATGTAATGACCTACGCAAAGTGAACGCCGTTTCTAAATTCGATGCTTATCCCATGCCACGTATTGATGAACTTCTTGAGAAGCTCGGCAAAGCTGTGTTCATCACCACCCTTGACCTGTGTAAGGGATACTGGCAAGTCCCTTTAGAGAAGGAGTCAAGGGAGTACACTGCCTTCCGTGGACCAAAGGGTCTCTATCATTACACGGTTATGCCGTTCGGACTACATGGAGCCCCCGCAACATTTCAGCGGCTAATGGATCGCGTTCTGCAGGGGTGTGGCCAGTTCTCTGCTGCCTATCTCGATGATGTGGTGGTTTTCAGCACTTCCTGGAAAGACCACCTCTCTCATCTGCGTCAAGTCCTGCTCCGGATCCGTTCTGCCGGGCTCACTCTTAACACCCAGAAATGTGAGTGGGCCAAAACTGAGGTGTGTTACCTAGGTTACCATCTTGGCAATGGGCAGATACGTCCTCAGGTGGACAAGGTGAAGGCAATCCAAGACAGTCCTAGACCGCGGACAAAGAAGCAGGTCCGGTCATTCTTGGGGCTTTCCGGGTGGTACAGAAGATTTGTTCCCCACTTCTCTACCATCACAGCTCCTCTTGTCAAGCTGACAACCAAAGCATCCTCTAATCCAGTCAAATGGACAGACACATGTGAAACTGCCTTCACGAATGTCAAAACTATTCTATGCTCTTCTCCGGTCTTACAAAGTCCTGACTTCAACCAGCGATTCCTTGTTCAAGTTGATGCCTCTGGTGTGGGCCTTGGAGCCGTCCTAGCCCAAGGAAAGGAGGGCGAGGAACAACCGCTTCTATATCTGAGCCGTAAACTGCATCCCAGAGAAACTAGGTACTCTGCCATTGAAAAGGAATGTCTTGCCATCAAGTGGGCATTGGACAGCCTACGTTATTACCTTCTGGGACGGACCTTCGATCTGGAAACGGACCACCGGGCATTGAGCTGGATCAACTCCATGAGGGATAAGAACTCCCGTGTCACCAGATGGTACTTGGCGTTACAGCCTTATTGTTTCAACGTTACACATCGAGCTGGCAAAAGTAACTTGCTAGCTGATTACCTGTCTCGTCTCCCTGGACTTGCTGTCGCTGGAGAGGAGGGAGGTAATGTGACAGTTTGACCCCACACTGTCACTGTTTGACCTTTGGACTTCCTCACAAACCGTGCACATTTGTTGGGAAGCTCAACATGGACACAAACATTCAATCTTGTTAGCCAGTGAAAAGCATGTGCTCAACAAACAAATTGTTACCTGTCACTCACCATGGCTCTGAACTATTGACCAAAAGAGTCAGGGTGGGGTTGAGGGCTTTATATAGGTGACCACACCTGCATTCACTAATTAGGCCAAATTTGGGTCGAACCATGATCTTCAAATGCTGGGTGTTACAGAAGGACACTGGACATTTAAAAGTTGTGTTGTCTAAGCCTGAATATACTGTGTACGAAAATGACTGCTCTACACATGCAAAAGTACCATGTGAATACTTTTTAGACATGTGATGGTTATTTATGGTGAAATTTACAGAATAACTGTTTTCTTAATTTCCCCTGTCAAATTGGTCCCAGCTAGTGGGCGGGGCTAAGGGCTATTTAAGTTGGAAAATGCCGTTTTTCTGACAGTCTGCTGTCGGTCACTGCCAGAGGAGGTTCTCTGTCCTGAGTAGGAGTTTCGGTCTCCATGCATCAAACATCTACTAAGGTGAATATTTTGATGATGAGATTATGTTGTGTTGTAACCGGTTAAACGAGTTTTGTTGAATGCTAATTGATTTTGCTAAATCTGTTATGATTAGTTAATTCTTTACTTTGACATATTTGATTATTGACCTTTGACTATGAGTACATGTATTTTGATATAATGAATGATTTATCTTTTGATTATTTTTAATATGCTTATTTTGATTAATTATATAGGCCTAGTTAACGCATGCAACTTCGAAATGTATTTAGAATATAAATGTACTATATATATAATATACGATACTAATATTGCCTCTATTTATTACATTACAGATTGTGGGTGCTTTGTTTTTTCTGTCGTTGTTCACCTTTTGACACTTTTTGGGATTTCAATAAATGTTTGTAAACTCTCACCAACTGCGTGCCTTGCCATCCTTGATTTGAAAGTCTGGTTTGCAAAGGTTACATTACCTTCACCCGAGCCTGGGTGTGACAAACATTGTGAATTACTCTCACTGATATTGTTGTAACATGATTAGTAAATGTAATGTACTTTTGTGATTTCCCCCCCCCCCCCCATATTTCTGCACAATAACTCAGACATGGTAACACTAGTAGAGAATATGAAGTGATTTTTGCTCCAGGACACATTTAGCTTTGTTCATTATTAATGTATTTCTTGCCACTTAGTTTTTTATTTTTATATGAGATTTCCAGTTCATTTTTTTCATATCTAAATACACTGAAAAATCAGATTTCCTTTACTCTTTCAATGTCTACTCCGTCTATTTGTACAAACCCCGTTTCCATATGAGTTGGGAAATTGTGTTCGATGTAAATATAAACGGAATACAATGATTTGCAAATCCTTTTCAACCCATATTCAATTGAATGCACTACAAAGACAAGATATTTGATGTTCAAACTCATAAACTTAATTTTTTTTTGCAAATAATAATTAACTTGGAATTTCATGGCTGCAACACGTGCCAAAATAGTTGGGAAAGGGCATGTTCACCACTGTGTTACATGGCCTTTCCTTTTAACAACACTCAATAAACGATTGGGAACTGAGGAAACTAATTGTTGAAGCTTTGAAAGTGGAATTATTTCCCATTCTTGTTTTATGTAGAGCTTCAGTCGTTCAACAGTCCGGGGTCTCCGCTGTCGTATTTTACGCTTCATAATGCTCCACACATTTTCGATGGGAGACAGGTCTGGACTGCAGGCGGGCCAGGAAAGTACCCGCACTCTTTTTTTACGAAGCCACGCTGTTGTAACACGTGCTGAATGTGGCTTGGCATTGTCTTGCTGAAATAAGCAGGGGCGTCCATGAAAAAGACGGCACTTAGATGGCAGCATGTGTTGTTCCAAAATCTGTATGTACCTTTCAGCATTAATGATGCCTGCACAGATGTGTAAGTTACCCATGCCTTGGGCACTAATGCACCCCCATACCATCACACATGCTGGCTTTTGAACTTTGCACCTATAACAGTCTGGAGGGTTCGCTCCCCTTTTGTCCAGATGACACGATGTCGAATTTTTCCAAAAACAATTTGAAATGTGGACTCGTCCGACCACAGAACACTTTTCCACTTTGCATGAGTCCATCTTAGATGATCTCGGGCCCAGAGAAGACGAGGGCGTTTCTGGGTGTTGTTGATAAATGGCTTTCGCTTTGCATAGTAGAGCTTTAACTTGCACTTACAGATGTAGCGACCAACTGCATTTAGTGACAGTGGTTTTCTGAAGTGTTCCTGAGCCCATGTGGTGATATCCTTTAGAGATTGATGTCGGTTTTTGATACAGTGCCATCTGAGGGATCGAAGGTCACGGTCATTCAATGTTGGTTTCCGGCCATGCCGCTTACGTGGAGTGATTTCTCCAGATTCTCTGAACCTTTTGATGATATTATGGACCGTAGATGTTGAAATCCCTAAATTTCTTGCAATTGCACTTTGAGAAACGTTGTTCTTAAACTGTTTGACTATTTGCTCACGCAGTTGTGGACAAAGGGGTGTACCTCGCCGCATCCTTTCTTGTGAAAGACTGAGCATTTTTTTGGGAAGCTGTTTTTATACCCAATCATGGCACCCACCTGTTCCCAATTAGCCTGCACACCTGTGGGATGTTCCAAATAAGTGTTTGATGAGCATTCCTCAACTTTATCAGTATTTATTGCCACCTTTCCCAACTTCTTTGTCACGTGTTGCTGGCATCAAATTGTAAAGTTAATGATTATTTGCAAAAAAAAAATGTTTATGAGTTTGAACATCAAATATGTTGTCTTTGTAGCATATTCAACTGAATATGGGTTGAAAATGATTTGCAAATCTGTTTATATTTACATCTAACACAATTTCCCAACTCATATGGAAACGGGGTTTGTACTTGCGTTTGACTTTCCCTTCTACTGTGACCGAATCTCATTATTTCAGTTTTACTGAGGGCACGGAGGGTAATGTGTTGGTAGGCCGGCTACACAAGTGGGGACTAGACGTGTGATGGAAGACATGTTTGTGGCATGGCTGCACCAAGCTTGTCTTTACATCCATCATGTTGTTCCCCAAGGTCACTGACAGTCTTATGACCAGCTGCCCAAGAGATCACGTGTGATAGAAATCAATAGAGTTTGAGCTGCTCTCTCCTAAGACGTGTTTGAAGCATGTTTGTGCAGCAAGGTAGGGTGTGGGACATTGGCCTTTGCAGTCTTTTACAGTCTACCAAGTCAATGTGAAGAACACCCACTCAAGCATAAATGTATGAATACGTGTGAACGTACGGTAGGAATGAATGTAAGAATACTTGTGAACGTATGGTAGGAATGGATGTAAGAATACGTGTGAACGTACAGTAGGAATGAATAAAATAATACGTGTGAACGTACGGTAGGAATTAATGTTAAAATGCGTGTGAACGTACGGTAGGAATGAATGTGAGAATACGTGTAATTGTACGGTAGGAATGAATATAAGAATATGTGTGAATGTACGGTAGGAATGAATGTAAGAATACGTGTGAATGTACGGTAGGAATGAATAAAATAATACGTGTGAACGTACGGTGGGAATTAATGTTAAAATGCGTGTGAACGTACGGTAGGAATGAATGTGAGAATACGTGTAATTGTACGGTAGGAATGAATGTAAGAATACGTGTGAACGTACGGTAGGAACGAATGTAAGAATACCTGTGAATGTACGGTAGGAATGAATGTAAGAATACGCGTGAACGTACGGTTGGAATGAATGTAAAAATATGCATGAACGTACGGTAGGAATGAATGTAAGAATACGCGTGAACGTACGGTAGGAATGAATGTAAGAACACGTGTGAACGTACGGTAGAAATGAATGTAAGAATACGTGTGAATGTACGGTAGGAACGAATGTAAGATTAAGTGTGAACGTACGGTAGGACCGAATGTAAGAATACGTGTGAACGTACGGTAGGAATGACTGTAAGAATATGTGTGAATGTACGGTAGGAATGAATGTAAGAATACGTGTGAACGTACGGTAGGAATGGATGTAAGAATACGTGTGAACGTACAGTAGGAATGGATGTAAGAATACGTGTGAACGTACGGCAGGAAAGAATGTAAGAATGCGTGTGAACGTACGGTAGGAATGAATGTAAGAATAGGTGTGAATGTACTGTAGGAATGAATAAAATAATACGTGTGAACGTACGGTAGGAATTAATGTTAAAATGCGTGTGAACGTACGGTAGGAATGAATGTGAGAATACGTGTAATTGTACAGTAGGAATGAATGTAAGAATACGTGTGAATGTACAGTAGGAATGATTGTAAGAATACGTGTGAACATACGGTAGGAATGAATGTAAGAATACGTGTGAACGTACGGTAGGAATGAATGTAAGAATGCGTGTGAATGTACGGTAGGAACGAATGTAAGAATACGTGTGAACGTACGGTAGGACCGAATGTAAGAATACGTGTGAATGTACGGTAGGAACGAATGTAAGAATACGTGTGAACGTACGGTAGGACCGAATGTAAGAATACGTGTGAATGTACGGTAGGATTGAATGTAAGAATAAGTCTGAACGTACGGCAGGAATGGATGTAAGAATACATGTGAATGTATGTTAGGAATGAATGTAAGAATACGTGTGAACGTACGGTAGGAATGAATGTAAGAATAGGTGTGAACATACGGTAAGAATGAATGTAAGAATACATGTGAACGTACAGTACGAATGAATGTAAGAATATGTGTGAATGTACGGTAGGAATGAAAAGAAGAATACGTGTGAACGTACGGTAGGAATGAATGTAAGAATACGTGTGAACGTAGGGTAGGGATGAATGTAAAAATACATGTGAACGTACAGAAGGAAGGAATGTTAGAATATGTCGGAACGTACGGTAGGAATGTATGTAAGAATACGTGTGAACGTACGGTAGGAATGGATGTAAGAATACGTGTGAATGTACGGTAGGAATGATTGTAAGAATACGTGTGAACATACGGTAGGAATGAATGTAAGAATACGTGTGAATGTACAGTAGGAATGAATGTAAGAATACGTGTGAATGTACGGTAGGAATGAATAAAATAATACGTGTGAACGTACGGTAGGAATGAATGTAAGAATACGTGTGAACGTACGGTAGGAATGGATGTAAGAATACGTGTGAACGTACAGTAGGAATGGATGTAAGAATACGTGTGAACGTACGGTAGGAATGAATGTAAGAATACGCGTGAACGTACGGTAGGAATGAATGTAAGAATACGCGTGAACGTACAGTAGGAATGAATGTAAGAATACGCGTGAACGTACGGTAGGAATGAATGTAAGAATACGTGTGAACGTACGGTAGGAATGAATGTAAGAATACGTGTGAACGTACGGTAGGAATGAATGTAAGAATACGTGTGAACGTACGGTAGGATTGAATGTGAGAATACGTGTAATTGTCGGTAGGAATGAATGTAAGAATACGTGTGAATGTACAGTAGGAATGGATGTAAGAATACGTGTGAACGTACGGTAGGAATGAATGTAAGAATACGCGTGAACGTACGGTAGGAATGAATGTAAGAATACGCGTGAACGTACAGTAGGAATGAATGTAAGAATACGCGTGAACGTACGGTAGGAATGAATGTAAGAATACGTGTGAACGTACGGTAGGAATGAATGTAAGAATACGTGTGAACGTACGGTAGGATTGAATGTGAGAATACGTGTAATTGTACGGTAGGAATGAATGTAAGAATACGCGAGAACGTACGGTAGGAATGAATGTAAGAATACGTGTGAACGTACGGTAGGAATGAATGCAAGAATACGTGTGAACGTACGGTAGGAATGAATGTAAGAATACGTGTGAATGTACGGTAGGAACGAATGTAAGAATACGTGTGAACGTACGGTAGGAACAAATGTAAGAATACATGTGAACGTACAGTAGGAATGAATGTAAGAACATGTGTGAATGTACGGTAGGAATAAATGGAAGAATACGTGTGAACGTACGGTAGGAATGAACATAAGAATACGTGTGATTGTATGGTAGGAATGCACGGTAGGAATACGTGTGAACGTATGATAGGAACGAATGTAAGAATACATGTGAACGTACGGTAGGAATAGATTTAAGATTACTTGTGAACATACCAAAGGAATCAATGTAAGAATATGTGTGAATGTACGGTAGAAAGAATGTAAGAATACGTGTGAACGTACTGTAGGAATGAATGTAAGAATACGTGTGAACGTACGGCAGGAAAGAATGTAAGAATGCGTGTGAACGTACGGTAGGAATGAATGTAAGAATAGGTGTGAATGTACGGTAGGAATGAATAAAATAATACGTGTGAACGTACAGTAGGAATTAATGTTAAAATGCGTGTGAACGTACGGTAGGAATGAATATGAGAATACGTGTAATTGTACAGTAGGAATGAATGTAAGAATACGTGTGAATGTACAGTAGGAATGATTGTAAGAATAGGTGTGAACATACGGTAGGAATGAATGTAAGAATACGTGTGAATGTACGGTAGGAATGAATGTAAGAATGCGTGTGAATGTACGGTAGCAACGAATGTAAGAATACGTGTGAACGTACGGTAGGACCGAATGTAAGAATACGTGTGAATGTACGGTAGGATTGAATGTAAGAATAAGTCTGAACGTACGGCAGGAATGGATGTAAGAATACATCTGAATGTATGTTAGGAATGAATGTAAGAATACGTGTGAACGTACGGTAGGAATGAATGTAAGAATAGGTGTGAACATACGGTAAGAATGAATGTAAGAATACATGTGAACGTACAGTACAAATGAATGTAAGAATATGTGTGAATGTACGGTAGGAATGAAAGGAAGAATACGTGTGAACGTACGGTAGGAATGAATGTAAGAATACGTGTGAACGTAGGGTAGGGATGAATGTAAAAATACATGTGAACGTACAGAAGGAAGGAATGTTAGAATATGTCGGAACGTACGGTAGGAATGTATGTAAGAATACGTGTGAACGTACGGTAGGAATGGATGTAAGAATACGTGTGAACGTACGGTAGGAATGAATGTAAGAATACGCGTGAACGTACGGTAGGAATGAATGTAAGAATACGCGTGAACGTACAGTAGGAATGAATGTAAGAATACGCGTGAACGTACGGTAGGAATGAATGTAAGAATACGTGTGAACGTACGGTAGGAATGAATGTAAGAATACGTGTGAACGTACGGTAGGAATGAATGTAAGAATACGTGTGAACGTACGGTAGGATTGAATGTGAGAATACGTGTAATTGTACGGTAGGAATGAATGTAAGAATACGTGTGAATGTACAGTAGGAATGGATGTAAGAATACGTGTGAACGTACGGTAGGAATGAATGTAAGAATACGCGTGAACGTACGGTAGGAATGAATGTAAGAATACGCGTGAACGTACAGTAGGAATGAATGTAAGAATACGCGTGAACGTACGGTAGGAATGAATGTAAGAATACGTGTGAACGTACGGTAGGAATGAATGTAAGAATACGTGTGAACGTACGGTAGGATTGAATGTGAGAATACGTGTAATTGTACGGTAGGAATGAATGTAAGAATACGCGTGAACGTACGGTAGGAATGAATGTAAGAATACGTGTGAACGTACGGTAGGAATGAATGCAAGAATACGTGTGAACGTACGGTAGGAATGAATGTAAGAATACGTGTGAATGTACGGTAGGAACGAATGTAAGAATACGTGTGAACGTACGGTAGGAACAAATGTAAGAATACATGTGAACGTACAGTAGGAATGAATGTAAGAACATGTGTGAATGTACGGTAGGAATAAATGGAAGAATACGTGTGAATGTACGGTAGGAATGAAAGTAAGAATACGTATGAACAAACGGTAGAAATGAATGTAAGCATACGTGTGAACATAGGGTAGGGATGAATGTAAAAATACATGTGAACGTGCGGTAGGAAGGAATATTAGAATATGTGGGAACATACGGTAGGAATGAATGTAACAATACGTGTGAACGTACGGTAGGAACGAATGTAAGAATACCTGTGAATGTACGGTAGGAATGAATGTAAGAATACGCGTGAATGTACGGTTGGAATGAATGTAAAAATATGCATGAACATACGGTAGGAATGAATGTAAGAATACATGTGAACGTACGGTAGGAATGAATGTAAAAATATGCATGAACATACGGTAGGAATGAATGTAAGACTACGCATGAACGTACGGTTGGAATGAATGTAAAAATATGCATGAACATACGGTAGGAATTAATGTAAGAATACGCGTGAACGTACAGTAGAAATGAATGTAAGAATATATGTGAACGTACGGTAAGAATGAATGTAAGAATACCTGTGAATGTACGGTAGGATTGAATGTAAGAATACGTGTGAATGTACGGTAGGAACGAATGTAAGAATACGTGTGAACGTACGGTAGGACCGAATGTAAGAATACGTGTGAACGTACGGTAGGAATGACTGTAAGAATATGTGTGAATGTACGGTAGGACTGAATGTAAGAACACGTGTGAACGTACGGTAGGAATGAATGTAAGAATATGTGTGAATGTACGGTAGGAATTAATGTAAGAATACGCGTGAACGTACGGTAGGAATGAATGTAAGAATACGCGTGAACGTACGGTAGGAATGAATGTCAGAATACGTGTGAACGTACGGTAGGAATGGATGTAAGAATACGTGTGAACGTACGGTAGGAATGAATGTAAGAATACATGCAAACGTACAATAGGAACGAATGTAAGAATACGTGTGAATGTACGGTAAGAATACGTGTGAACGTACGATAGGAACAAATGTAAGAATACGTGTGAACGTACGGTAGGAATAGATTTAAGATTATTTGTGAACGTACCATAGGAATCAATGTAAGAATATGTGTGAATGTACGGTAGGAAAGAATGTAAGAACACGTGTGAACGTACGGTAGGAATGAATGTAAGAATACGTGTGAACGTACGGTAGGAATGAATGTAAGAATACGTGTGAATATACGGTAGGAATGAATGTAAGAATATGTGTGAATGCACGATAGGAATGAATATAAGAATACTTGTGAACGTACGGTAGGAATGAATGTAAGAATATGTGTGAATGTACAGTAGAAATGAATGTAAGAATACGTGTGAACGTACGGTAGGAACGAATGTAAGAATATGTGTGAACGTACAATAGGAACGAATGTAAGAATATGTGTGAATGTACGGTAGGAATGAATGTGGGAATACGTGTGAACGTACGGTAGGAATGGATTTAAGATTACTTGTGAACGTACTGTAGGAATGAATGTAAGAATACGTTTGAACGTACGGTAGGAATGAATAAATGATAAATGATGAATGGGTTATACTTGTATAGCGCTTTTCTACCTTCAAGGTACTCAAAGCGCTTTGACAGTATTTCCACATTCACACACACATTCACACACTGATGGCGGGAGCTGCCATGCAAGGCGCTAACCAGCAGCCATCAGGAGCAAGGGGTGAAGTGTCTTGCCCAAGGACACAACGGAAGTGACTAGGATGGTAGAAGGTGGGGATTGAACCCCAGTAACCAGCAACCCTCCGATTGCTGGAATGGCCACTCTACCAACTTCGCGAATGTAAGAATACGCGTGAACGTACGGTAGGAATGAATGTAAGAATACGTGTGAACGTACGGTAGGAATGAATGTAAGAATACGCGTGAACGTACGGTAGGAATGAATGTAAGAATACGTGTGTACGTACGGTAGGAATGAATGTAAGAATACGCGTGAATGTACGGTAGGAATGAATGTAAGAATACGCGTGAACGTACGGTAGGAATGAATGTAAGAATACGTGTGAACATACGGTAGGAATGAATGTAAGAATACGTGTGAACGTACCGTAGGAATGAATGGAAGAATACGTGTGAACGTTTGGTAGGAATTAATGTAAGAATACGTGTGAACGTACGGTACGAATGAATGTAAGAATACGTGTGAACGTACCGTAGGAATGAATGTAAGAATACGTGTGAACGTACCGTAGGAATGAATGTAAGAATACGTGTGAACGTTTGGTAGGAATGAATGTAAGAATACGTGTGAACGTACGGTACGAATGAATGTAAGAATACGTGTGAACGTACCGTAGGAATGAATGTAAGAATACGTGTGAACGTACCGTAGGAATGAATGTAAGAATACGTGTGAACGTTTGGTAGGAATGAATGTAAGAATACGTGTGAACGTACGGTAGGAATGAATGTAAGAATACGTGTGAACGTACGGTAGGAATGAATGTAAGAATACGCGTGAACGTACGGTAGGAATGAATGTAAGAATACGCGTAAACGTACGGTAGGAATGAATGTAAGAATACGCGTGTACGTACGGTAGGAATGAATGTAAGAATACGTGTGAACGTACGGTAGGAACAAATGTAAGAATACGTGTGAACGTATGGTAGGAATGAATATTAGAATATGTGTGAACGTACGGTAAGAATGAATGTAAGAATACATGTGAACGTACGGTAGGAACAAATGTAGGAATACGTGTGAACGTACGGTAGGATTGAATGTAAGAATATGTGTCAACGTACGGTAGGAATGGATGTAAGAATATGTGTGGCCAACATAAAATTTTGTGGCATGTCATAATAAAATCATCTGGAAGGCCACAATAAAGGATGAGGCAGGACACAATACAATGATGTCGCGTGCCACTATAAAATGATCCGGCAGGCCACAAAAAGATGTGGCAGGCCACAATAAAGGACAAGGCAGGCTACAATAAAATTATGTGACAATTCATGATAAAATCCTCTGGCAGGCCACAATAAGTATGAGGCAGGCCACAATAAAATAATGTGGCGTGCCATGAAGAAATCATCTGGAAGGCCACTTTAAAAATAACGTAGCAGGCCACAATGAAAGACGAGGCAAGCCTCGATAAAAATATGTGACATGCCATGATGAAATCATCTGGAAGGCCAAATTAAAATTACGTGGCAGGCCACAATAAGGATGAGGCAGGCCACCATAACATTTTGTGACTTGCCATGATGAAATCATCTGGAAGGCCACCCTAAAAATAATGTGGCAGGCCGCAATAAAGGACGGGGCAGGACACAATACAATTATGTAGTGTGGCGCTATAAAGTGATCTGGCAGGCCACGAGAAGGAAGTGGCAGGCCACTATTCAATTGTGTGGAAGGCCACAATAAAGAACGAGGCAAGTTACAATAAACTTATGTGACATGCCACGATGAAATCATCTAGAATGCCACTTTAAAATTATGTGGCAGGCCACGATAAAGAACGAGGCATGCCACCATAAAATAATGTGACATGCCATGATGAAATCGCCTGGAAGGCCACTTTAAAATTTTGTGGCAGACCACATTAAGGATGAGGCAGGCCACAATAAAATAAAGTGGCATGCCATGATAAAATGATCTGGCGGGCCACAAAAAATGAAGTGATAAACCTGTATAAATTAAAGTGGCAGGCCTTGTAAAAAACGAAGTGGCATGTGAGAATTGGCCCTGGGCCATGAGTCTGATAGCTGTTCTCTGTGTCCAGAAGAGTCCAGTCCTCCAGGAGACAGAATCAGAGCATGGTTATGGTGCTCAGCAAATGAAAGCTTCATTAAGACAAACGTGAACAGACAAGTTCCTGCACTGTGATTGGCTGCCAGCGGGAGCTACCTGCTTTGTCACGCCACTCCAGGTAGGCCAGACAAAAGTCTTCAACCATTTCTTCTCCCCACAGAAGAACCATTGTTTTGTTTCCCATCCTTCTTCTGTCACAACATCTCACTGACCTTCTTCTTCCACTTGGGAGGTCCTTCAACCAGCTCCATTTTGGACCACGTGTCCATTTTCACCTCCACACGTGTTGCTGTTAACACCATCTGAGAGAGGGTGTGTGTGTGTGTGTGTGTGTGTGTGTGTGTGTGTGTGTGTGTGTGTGTGTGTGTGTGTGTGTGTGTGTGTGTGTGTGTGTGTGCGTGTGTGTGTGTGCGTGTCTTTGTTCTCTCGCAGCCTGAGAGGTTGAGGGGTCAGCGAGGCGAGCCAGCCTGCTATTGTTTAAAGGAAATTGCATCTCACGCATGACTGTGGGATGATTATTTGGGATGATGGGACATCAGGGAGACAGCTCTCCATACACACACAGCTCTCCATACACACACAGTCTCCATACACAAACATAGTCTCCATACACACCAAAGTCTCCATACACACACATAGTCTCCATACACACACAAAGTCTCCATACACACACATAGTCTCCATACACACCCATATTATCATACACACATAGTCTCCATACACACACATAGTCTCCATACACACATAGCCTACTTACACACACATGGTCTCCATACACACACATAGTCTCCATACACAAACATAGTCTCCATACACACCAAAGTCTCCATACACACACAAAGTCTCCATACACACACAAAGTCTCCATACACACACAGTCTCCATACACACACATATTATCATACATACATAGTCTCCATACACACACATAGTCTCCATACACACACATAGTCTCCATACACACATAGCCTCCTTACACACACATGGTCTCCATACACACACATAGTCTCCATACACACACATAGTCTCCATACACACATAGTCTCCATACACATAGTCTCCATACACACACAGCTCTCCATACACACACAGCTCTCCATACACACACATGGTCTCCATACACACACATAGTCTCCATACACAAACATAGTCTCCATACACACACAAAGTCTCCATACACACATAGTCTCCATACACACACATAGTCTCCATACACACACATATTATCATACACACATAGTCTCCATACACACACATAGTCTCCATACACACATAGCCTCCTTACACACACATGGTCTCCATACACACACAGTCTCCATACACACACACAGTCTCCATACACACACATAGTCTCCATACACACATAGCCTCCACACACACACATAGTCTCCATACACACACATAGTCTCCATACACACATAGTCTCCTTACACACACAGTCTCCATACACACACATAGTCTCCATACACACATAGCCTCCACACACACACATAGTCTCCATACACACACATAGTCTCCATACACACATAGTCTCCTTACACACACAGTCTCCATACACACACACAGTCTCCATACACACACATAGTCTCCATACACACATAGCCTCCACACACACACATAGTCTCCATACACACACATAGTCTCCATACACACATAGTCTCCTTACACACACAGTCTCCATACACACACATAGTCTCCATACACACACATAGTCTCCATACACACCAAAGTCTCCATACACACACACATTCTCCATACACACATAGTCTCCATACACACACATAGTCTCCATACACACATAGCCTCCTTACACACACATAGTCTCCATACACACACATAGTCTCCATACACACATAGTCTCCATACACACATAGTCTCCATACACACACATAGTCTCCATACACACACATATTATCATACACACATAGTCTCCATACACACACACAGTCTCCATACACACACATAGTCTCCATACACACATAGTCTCCTTACACACACATAGTCTCCATACACACACATAGTCTCCAGACACACACATAGTCTCCAGACACACACGTAGTCTCCTTACACACACATAGTCTCCATACACACACAGTCACCATACACACATAGTCTCCATACACACACGTAGTCTCCATGCACACACATAGTCTCCATACACACGTAGTCTCCATACACACGTAGTCTCCATACACACACAGTCACCATACACACATAGTCTCCATACACACACATAGTCTCCATGCACACACGTAGTCTCCATACACACATAGTCTCCATACACACATAGTCTCCTTACACACACATAGTCTCCATACACACACAAAGTCTCCATACACACACATAGTCTCCATACACACGTAGTCTCCATACACACATAGTCTCCATACACACACATAGTCTCCATACACACACATAGTCTCCATACACATACATAGTCTCCATACACATACATAGTCTCCATACACACACATAGTCTCCATACACACACATAGTCTCCATACACATACATAGTCTCCATACACATACATAGTCTCCATACACACACATAGTCTCCATACACACACATAGTCTCCATACACACACACATATTCTCCATACACACACATATTATCATACACACATAGTCTCCATACACACACATAGTCTCCATACACACATAGTCTCCTTACACACACATAGTCTCCATACACACACATAGTCTCCAGACACACACATAGTTTCCAGACACACACATAGTCTCCTTACACACACATAGTCTCCATACACACACAGTCTCCATACACACATAGTCTCCATACACACACATAGTCTCCATACACACACACATAGTCTCCATACACACGTAGTCTCCATACACACATAGTCTCCATACACACACAGTCTCCTTACACACACATAGTCTCCATACACACACAAAGTCTCCATACACACACATAGTCTCCATACACACGTAGTCTCCATACACACATAGTCTCCTTACACACACAGTCTCCATACACACACTTAGTCTCCATACACACACATAGTCTCCATACACACATAGTCTCCATACACACACATAGTCTCCATACACACATAGCCTCCTTACACACACATAGTCTCCATACACACACATAGTCTCCATACACACACATAGTCTCCATACACACATAGTCTCCATACACACACACACACACAGTCTCCATACACACACATAGTCTCCATACACACATAGCCTCCTTACACACACATAGTCTCCATACACACACATAGTCTCCATACACACACACATATTCTCCATACACACACATATTATCATACACACATAGTCTCCATACACACACATAGTCTCCATACACACATAGTCTCCTTACACACACATAGTCTCCATACACACACATAGTCTCCAGACACACACATAGTTTCCAGACACACACATAGTCTCCTTACACACACATAGTCTCCATACACACACAGTCTCCATACACACATAGTCTCCATACACACACATAGTCTCCATACACACACACATAGTCTCCATACACACGTAGTCTCCATACACACATAGTCTCCATACACACACAGTCTCCTTACACACACATAGTCTCCATACACACACAAAGTCTCCATACACACACATAGTCTCCATACACACGTAGTCTCCATACACACATAGTCTCCTTACACACACAGTCTCCATACACACACTTAGTCTCCATACACACACATAGTCTCCATACACACATAGTCTCCATACACACACATAGTCTCCATACACACATAGCCTCCTTACACACACATAGTCTCCATACACACACATAGTCTCCATACACACACACAGTCTCCATACACACACATAGTCTCCATACACACATAGTCTCCTTACACACACATAGTCTCCAGACACACACATAGTCTCCAGACACACACATAGTCTCCGTACACACACATAGTCTCCATACACACACATAGTCTCCATACACACATAGTCTCCATACACACACATAGTCTCCATACACACACATAGTCTCCATACACACGTAGTCTCCATACACACATAGTCTCCATACACACACAGTCTCCATACACACACAGTCTCCTTACACACACATAGTCTCCATACACACACAAAGTCTCCATACGCACACATAGTCTCCATACACATGTAGTCTCCATACACACATAGTCTCCATACACACACATAGTCTCCATACACACACATAGTCTCCATACACATACATAGTCTCCATACACACACATAGTCTCCATACACACACATAGTCTCCATACACACACATAGTCTCCATACACACACATATTCTCCATACACACACATATTATCATACACACATAGTCTCCATACACACACACAGTCTCCATACACACACATAGTCTCCATACACACATAGTCTCCTTACACACACATAGTCTCCATACACACACATAGTCTCCAGACACACACACACAGTCTCCATACACACATAGTCTCCTTACACACATAGTCTCCATACACACATAGTCTCCATACACACACATAGTCTCCATACACACACAGTCTCCATACACACACATGGTCTCCATACACACACATGGTCTCCATACACACCCAAAGTCTCCATACACACACATGGTCTCCACACACACACACACAGAGAGTGGGAGACATACACAAATAGGACATGGCAGGAGAGGGTGTGTGTGATGTAAATAATATGTGAGCTGCATCAAAATAGCTCCAACAAAGAACCCACTTTTACATGACAACCACTAGCTGGCTCCAAAACACAACTTGTCTCTGTTTTTTTTTTTATCTGGGCTGACGTTGGCACCACCGGATATGACTGTGTGTGTGTGTGTGTGTGTGTGTGTGTGTGTGTGTGTGTGTGTGTGTGTGTGTGTGTGTGTGTGTGTGTGTGTGTGTGTGTGTGTGTGTGTGTGTGTGTGTGTGTGTGTGTGTGTTATATGGGAACAGGACTTATTTGGACATCACAACCAATATATTTACATTTCTTTGCGCTTGGCAGAGGTAATAACTACCGTTTCTTTCTGGACTATAGAGCGCACACCCAAGAAATTTACAAACGTTGCTTGGAGTGATGAGAGAAGAATCCATAAGAGTAGAAACGCTATGGACGACTAGAGGACGGAACGGGACTTCTACTTCCGGTTGGAAGCACTAAATGGAATGACACTCGTTCGAAAGATGCATTATCACAAACAACAACACACCTTTTCAGTGTCTTTGCACGTGTTTAATGAAAACTATTTGCATTATGGCCCTCAGTGAAGACAAATCCATAAGTTAGCCGCACCGTTTTATAAGCTGCAGGGTGCAAAGCGCAGGAAAAACGGTATTTACGGTATGCCTTAATCATACCGTAAATACCGTTTTTCCTGCGCTTTGTACCCGGTGCGGCTAAATCTCCATTAACACATAGTCTCCATACACACACATAGCCTCCATACACACGTAGTCTCCTTACACACACAGTCTCCTTACACACATAGTCTCCATACACACACATCTTCTCCTTTCCACACCATAGTCTCCATACACACACATAGTCTCTATACACACAAATAGTCTCCATACACACATAGTCTCCTTACACACATAGTCTCCATACCCACACAGTCTACATACACACACACATTGTCTCCATACACACACATAGTCTCCTTACACACACATAGTCTCCATACATACACATAGTCTCCATACACACGTAGTCTCCATACACATAGTCTCCATACACAAACATAGTCTCCATACACACATGGAGTCTCCATACACGCATGTAGTCTCCATACACACACAGTCTCCATACACACACAGTCTCCATACACACACATAGTCACCTTACACACACATGGTCTCCATACACACACATAGTCTCCTTACACACACATGGTCTCACACACACATAGTCTCCATACACACACATAGTCTCCTTACACACATAGTCTCCATACACACACATGGTCTTCATACACACACATAGTCTCCATACACACACATAGTCTCCATACACACACATGGTCTCCATACACACACATGGTCTCCTTACACACACATGGTCTCACACACACATAGTCTCCATACACACACATGGTCTCCATACACACACATAGTCTCCTTACACACACATGGTCTCACACACACATAGTCTCCATACACACACATAGTCTCCTTACACACATAGTCTCCATACACACACATGGTCTTCATACACACACATAGTCTCCATACACACACATAGTCTCCATACACACACATGGTCTCCATACACACACATGGTCTCATACACACGCATAGTCTCCTTACACACACACAGTCGCCATACACACACAGTCTCCATACACACACATAGTCTCCTTACACACACACAGTCTCCATACACACATGGAGTCTCCATACACACACACATAGTCTCCATACACACACAGTCTCCATACACACACAGTCTCCATACACACATAGTCTCCATACACATGGTCTCCATACACACATAAAAAAGAAAAAAAAAGAAAAAAAATCCCCATACACACATGTAGTCTCCATACACACACATAGTCTCCTTACACACATGGTCTCCATACACACACATAGTCTCCTTACACAAATGGTCTCCATACACACATAGTCTCCATACACACACATAGTCTCCTTACACACATAGTCTCCATACACACACAGTCTCTCCATACACACACGGTCTCCATACACACACATAATCTCCATACACACACATGGTCTCCATACACACACATGGTCTCATACACACATAGTCTCCTTACACACACATGGTCTCCATACACATACATAGTCTCCTTACACACACATGGTCTCCATACACACACATGGTCTCATACACACATAGTCTCCATACACACACATAGTCTCCTTACACACATAGTCTCCATACACACACATAGTCTCCATACACACACATGGTCTTCATACACACACATGGTCTCATACACACACATGGTCTCCATACACACACATAGTCTCCATACACACACATGGTCTCCATACACACATAGTCTCCATACACAGACATAGTCTCCTTACACACATAGTCTCCATACACACACAGTCTCCATACACACACGTAATCTCCATACACACATAGTCTCCATACGCACATTGTCTTTATACATACGTAGTCTCCTTACACACACAGTCTCCATACACACATAGTCTCCTTACACACACATAGTCTCCATACACACACAGTCTCCTTACACACACATAGTCTCCATACACACACATAGTTTCTTAAACACACATAGTCTCCATAAACACACATAGTCTCCTTAAACACACATAGTCTCCATACACACACATAGTCTCCTTACACACACATAGTCTCCATACACACACTTGGTCTCCTTAAACACACATAGTCTCCATACACACACATAGTCTCCATAGACACACACATAGTCTCCATAAACACATAGTCTCCATACACACATAGTCTCCTTACACACACATAGTCTCCATACACACATAGTCTCCCTACACACACATAGTCTCCTTACACACACATAGTCTCCATACACACATAGTCTCCCTACACACATATAGTCTCCTTACACACACATAGTCTCCATACACACATAGTCTCCTTACACACATAGTCTCCTTACACACACACATAGTCTCCATACACACATAGTGTCCTTACACACACATAGTCTTCTTACACACACATGGCCGCAGGGTGCAAAGCGCAGGAAAAAACGGTATTCACGGTATGCCTTAGTCATACCATACATTTAGCTGGGATAGGCTCCATTGATGACGAGCAGGAGAGAAAATGGATGAATGGGTGAATGAGTGATTGTTCGGTAACAGAACAACACGCAAAACGGGACGCCGACGCAAAGCGGCTTTTGGCGTGATGCCATGTTGCAGAGAAGGCAAGCGATGTGCAGGCAGAAGGTGATTTAATGAGGTGCCGGGGAGAAGAAACACAAGACAGTGGAGCGAGAACTAAGAAAGCAACAGAAGACTAAAGCAAACTTGTGTAGTGAAGCAATTTTCTCCTTAAGAAACAATGTAAATATGATTAATTGGTTCCAGCCTGGACAAAAGTGCATATTTTTGTGAATGAGTGTACACTTTGAACACAATTTA
>NC_084560.2:9172920-9207920 GCF_033978685.3 Nerophis lumbriciformis
CCGAGAAGACTGAGGAGCGTGATCCCACGATAGTTGGAACACACCCTCCGGTTCCCCTTCTTAAAGAGAGGAACCACCACCCCGGTCTGCCAATCCAGAGGTACCGTCCCCGATGTCCACGCGATGTTGCAGAGTCTTGTCAACCAAGACAGCCCCACAACATCCAGAGCCTTAATGTACTCCGGGCGGATCTCATCCACCCCCGGGGCCTTGCCACCGAGGAGCTTTTTAACAACCTCGGCAACCTCAGCCCCAGAAATAGGAGAGCCCACCACAGATACCCCAGGCCCTGCTTCCTCATAGGAAGACGTGCTGGTAGGATTGAGGAGGTCTTCGAAGTATTCCCTCCACCGATCCACAACATCCGCAGTCGAGGTCAGCAGAGCACCATCCGCACCATACACGGTGTTGACACTGCTTCTCCTTCCTGAGGCGGCGGATGGTGGTCCAGAATTGCTTCGAAGCCGTCCGGAAGTCTTTTTCCATAGTCTCTTCGAACTCCTCCCATGTCCGAGTTTTTGCCTCCGCGACCGCTGAAGCCGCACACCGCTTGGCCTGTCGGTACCTGTCTGCTGCCTCAGGAGTCCCATGAGCCAAAAGAACCCGATAGGACTCCTTCTTCAGCCTGACGGCATCCCTCACCGCCGGCGTCCACCAACGGGTTCTAGGATTACCGCCACGACAGGCACCAACTACCTTGCGACCACAGCTCCAATCGGCCGCCTCGACAACAAAGGTACGGAACATCGTCCACTCGGACTCAATGTCCAGCGCCTCCCTTGTGACATGTTCAAAGTTCTTCCGGAGGTGGGAATTGAAACTCTCTCTGACAGGAGACTCTGCCAGGCGTTCCCAGCAAACCCTCACAATGCGTTTGGGCCTGCCAGGTCTGTCCGGCATCCTCCCCCACCATCGCAGCCAACTCACCACCAGGTGGTGATCGGTAGAAAGCTCCGCCCCTCTCTTCACCCGAGTGTCCAAAACATGAGACCGCAAATCCGATGACACAACTACAAAGTCGATCATGGAACTGCGGCCTAGGGTGTCCTGGTGCCAAGTGCACATATGGACACCCTTATGTTTGAACATGGTGTTTGTTATCGACAATCTGTGACGAGCACAAAAGTCCAATAACAGAACACCACTCGGGTTCAGATCCAGACGGCCATTCTTCCCAATCACACCTCTCCAGGTTTCACTGTCGCTGCCAACATGAGCGTTGAAGTCCCCCAGTAGAACGAGGGAATCACCCGGGGGAGCACTCTCCAGTACTCCCTCGAGTGAATCCAAAAAGGGTGAGTACTCTGAGCTGCCGCCTGGCGCGTAAATGCAAACAACAGTCAGGACCCGTCCCCCCACCCGAAGGCGGAGGGAAGCTACCCTCTCGTCCACCGGGTTGAACTCCAACGTGCAGGCTTTGAGCCGAGGGGCAACAAGAATTGCCACCCCAGCTCGTCGCCTCTCACTGCCGGCAACGCCAGAGTGGAAGAGAGTCCAGCCCCTCTCAAGAGAAGTGGTTCCAGAGCCCTTGCTGTGCGTCGAAGTGAGTCCGACTATATCTAGCTGGAACTTCTCCACCTCACGCACTAGCTCAGGCTCCTTCACCCCCAGCGAAGTGACGTTCCACGTCCCAAGAGCCAGCTTATGTAGCCGAGGATCGGACCGCCAAGCGCCCTGCCCTCGGCTGCCGCCCAGCTCACACTGCACCCGACCTCTATGGCCCCTGCTATGGGTGGTGAGCCCATTGGAGGGGGGACCCACGTTGCCTCTTCGGGCTGTGCCCGGCCGGGCCCCATGGGAACAGGCCCGGCCACCAGGCGCTCGCCATCGTGCCCCACCTCCGGGCCTGGCTCCAGAGGGGGGCCCCGGTGACCCGCGTCCGGGCGAGGGAAATCTGGGTCCTTTGTGTTTGTTCTTCATCGAGGTCTTCGAGCTGCTCTTTGTCTGATCCCTCACCTAGGACCAGTTTGCCTTGGGAGACCCTACCAGGGGGCATGGAAATCCCCGGACAACATAGCTCCTAGGATCATTGGGACACGCAAACTCCTCTACCACGGTAAGGTGGCAGCTCAGAGAGGAGTATATATAATATATATATATATATATATATATATATATATATATATATATATATATATATATATATATATATATATATATATATATATATATATATATATATATATATATATATATATATATATATATATATATATATATATATATATATATATATATATATACATATATACATGTTTTATACATATATATATAGATCTACACCTGACATCCACTGTAATGATACCAAGTACAAGAGCATATCTAGTCGATACTGCTATGATTACATCGATTAAAAAGTCATATTATGTTTATAAAGTCATGAAATGCGTCCCTGGACACATGAGGACTTTGAATATGACCAATGTATGATCCTGTAACTACTTGGTATCGGATCGATACCTAAATGTGTGGTATCATCCAAAACTAATGTAAAGTATCAAAGAAGAGAAGAATAAGTGATTATTACATTTGAACAGAAGTGTGGATAGAACATGTTAAATCAAATCAAATCAAATCAAATCAACTTTATTTATAAAGCACATTTAAAATTTACCACAGGGGTAGCCAAAGTGCTGTACAATGAACAGGTTAAAAGATAAAACGAGTACCGAGCAAACACAACACAACACAAACAGAACACGATAAAAAATAAATAATTAAAATAGAATTAATAAAAACATAAAAACATAAAAACAGGATCACAGCAGGTGTATTATGGGGCGCCATTAAAAGAGAAAGTAAGCAGACATTAACAGTAAATGAACAAGTAGATTAATTATACATTTTTACAGTTTGTCCCTCATAATGTGTACAAAATAATATAAAAAAACTAAAAAAAAAAACTAAATAAAATAAAATAAAAAAATAAATATATATATATATATATATATATATATATATATATATATATATATAGACATTACATATATATATATATATATAGACATTATATATAAATTATATATATATATATATAGACATTACATATATATATATATAGACATTATATATATATATATATATATATATATATATATATATATATATATATATATATATATATATATATATATATATATATATATATATATATAATGTCTGTTGGTGTTGGCCATGTGATGAGCACCCTCCGCGACCCCAAAAGGGACAAGCGGTAGAAAATTAATGGATGGATGGATATAAATATATATATATATATATATATATATATATATATATATATATATATATATATATATATATATATTTTATTTTTATTTTTTTTAACAATTAAATAATTGTTGTCCCAGTAATGATCCTTGGTGTATGCTGCACAGTGTGGCATTTAATATCTTAAAAGGGATACATTTCCTCGCCAAACAAAATTTTGCCGGAGGCCACAACACACCTTTGTCATATTGACCTCCCTAAAAAATAAAAAACATAAAAATATATATATATATATTTCCCAGATTACCCAGAATGCCTGTTTTTCCGGGACATTGAAAATGAACAAACCATTTCTCGAACTTGCACAATTTCTCACCCGATTCGAACCGTTCCACCCTCCACACACTCCACTCGCCTTGGACAATCAAACTACAAGATCCAAAAAAATTCCCAGAATTCCCGGTTTTCCAAAGCCCTATTTTCACTTCTTCCTGGAAACTTTTCACAGTCCACATGTTTTAACCAATTCCAACCATTCAAAACATTCCTCTTAGTCGAGACAACAAATGCTCTTTTTTGAGGGGTACAAATTCCCGGTTTTCACAAAATTCCTGGGATTCCGAAATACCCATTCTCAATTCAGACTGTTACCACGGCAACATTTTTCAAACGATAAAAACAATTCCAACTGCAACACACTCATATCATCTCGGACAATTGTGCTTGTATGAATATGTTCATAAATACGTGTGAGATGGATTGTGTGTGTGTGTGTGTGTGTGTGTGTGTGTGTGTGTGTGTGTGTGTGTGTGTGTTCCTCACTTGTCTCAGGATGTGGAAGACTTTTCATGAGAACAGGAAGCAGGGGGAGGGACAGTTGCTGGCACCATGTCATTAACTTACACACATATACACACACACACACACACACACACACACACACACACACACACGCTACAGTGTCTGTATAAAAGCTGTTGTTCGTAGCGTGGTAGTGAGGAGGCTCCCCTGCTCCCAGTCTCGGGCGGCAGGCTTGCATGCACACACCGAGCCTTCAAGGTGTGTTACGCTCTGATTCCTTGGCATCCAGCCCCTCACCGGCCCCTCCGTTTAACCCCGTCATCCAGTGGCACAAACACACACACACACACACACACACACACAAGAGACACACGCGCTGTTGTGGGTGTGTGTGACTCAGAGGAAACCAAACGAGGTACCAGGCCCACTCGCATGACTGCTGTCACGATGGGAGGTGTGAATTGTCATCCAATGTCCTTAAAGGAGGATTTTTTTTGTTGGGAATGACGGTGGAACAGGGGTTTGTGCGTGTGCCTCACAATAATAGGGTTCGATCCCCGGGTTGCGGGGTCTTTCTGTGTGGAGTTTGCATGTTCTCCCCGTGACTGCGTGGCTTCCCTCCGGCTACTCCGGCTTCCTCCCACCTCCAAAGACGTGCACCTGGGGATAGGCCCCTCCCACCTCCAAAGACATGCACCTGGGTATAGGTCCCTCCCACCTCCAAAGACATGCACCTGGGGATAGGTCTCTTCACCTCCAAAGACATGCACCTGGGGATAGGCCCCTCCCACCTCCAAAGACGTGCGCCTGGGGATAAGCCCCTCCCACCTCCAAAGACATGCACCTGGGGATAGGTCTCTTCACCTCCAAAGACGTTCGCCTGGGGATAGGCCCCTCCCACCTCCAAAGACGTTCGCCTGGGGATAGGCCCCTCCCACCTCCAAATACATGCACTGGGGGAAAGGCCCCGCCCACCTCCAAAGACATACACATGGGGATAGGCCCCTCCCACCTCCAAAGACGTGCACCTGGGGATAGGCCCCTCCCACCTCCAAAGACGTTCGCCTGGGGATAGGCCCCTCCCAACTCCAAAGACATGCACCTGGGGATAGGCCCCTCCCACCTCTAAAGACATGCACCTGGGTATAGGTCCCTCCCACCTCCAAAGACATGCACCTGGGGATAGGTCTCTTCACCTCCAAAGACATGCACCTGGGGATAGGCCCCTCCCACCTCCAAAGACGTGCGCCTGGGGATAAGCCCCTCCCACCTCCAAAGACATGCACCTGGGGATAGGTCTCTTCACCTCCAAAGACGTTCGCCTGGGGATAGGCCCCTCCCACCTCCAAAGACGTTCGCCTGGGGATAGGCCCCTCCCACCTCCAAATACATGCACTGGGGGCAAGGCCCCGCCCACCTCCAAAGACATACACATGGGGATAGGCCCCTCCCACCTCCAAAGACGTGCACCTGGGGATAGGCCCCTCCCACCTCCAAAGACGTTCGCCTGGGGATAGGCCCCTCCCAACTCCAAAGACATGCACCTGGGGATAGGCCCCTCCCACCTCTAAAGACATGCACCTGGGTATAGGTCCCTCCCACCTCCAAAGACATGCACCTGGGGATAGGTCTCTTCACCTCCAAAAACATGCACCTGGGGATAGGCCCCTCCCAACTCCAAAGACGTTCGCCTGGGGATAGGCCCCTCCCACCTCCAAAGACATGCACCTGGGGATAGGCCCCTCCCACCTCCAAAGACGTTCGCCTGGGGATAGGCCCCTCCCACCTCCAAAGACATGCACCTGGGGATAGGCCCCTCCCAACTCCAAAGACATGCACCTGGGGATAGGCCCCTCCCACCTCCAAAGACATGCACCTGGGGATAGGCCCCTCCCACCTCCAAAGACATGCACCTGGGGATAGGCCCCTCCCACCTCCAAAGATGTGCAACTGGGGATAGATCCTCCCACCTCCAAAGACGTGCACCTGGGGTTAGGGGGGGTAGGCCCCTCCCACCTCCAAAGACGTGCGCCTGGGGTTAAGCCCCTCCCACCTCCAAAGACATGCACCTGGGGATAGGTCTCTTCACCTCTAAAGACATGCACCTGGGGATAGGCCCCTCCCACCTACAAAGACATGCACCTGGGGGTAGGTCCCTCCCACCTCCAAAGACGTGCACCTGGGGATAAGCCCCTCCCACCTCCAAAGACATGCGCCTGGGGATAGGCCCCTCCCACCTCCAAAGACGTGCGCCTGGGGATAAGCCCCTCCCACCTCCAAAGACATGCACCTGGGGATAGGCGCCTCCCACCTCCAAAGACGTTCGCCTGGGGATAGGCCCCTCCCACCTCCAAAGACATGCACCTGGGGATAGGCCCCTCCCAACTCCAAAGACATGCACCTGGGAATAGGCCCCTCCCACCTCCAAAGACGTGCACCTGGGGATGGCCCCTCCCACCTCCAAAGACGTGCACCTGGGGATAGGCCCCTCCCACCTCCAAAGACGTGCACCTGGGGATAGGCCTCTCCCACCTCCAAAGACATGCACCTGGGGGTAGGCCCCTCCCACCTCCAAAGACATGCGCGTGGGGATAGGCTCCTCCCACCTCCAAAGACGTGCCCCTGGGGATAAGCTCCTCCCACCTCCAAAGACGTGCACCTGGGGATAGGCCCCTCCCACCTCCAAAGACGTGCGCCTGGGGATAAGCCCCTCCCACCTCCAAAGACATCCACCTGGGGATAGGTCTCTTCACCTCTAAAGACATGCACCTGGGGATAGGCCCCTCCCACCTCCAAAGACATGCACCTGGAGATAGGTCTCTTCACCTCTAAAGACATGCACCTGGGGATAGGCCCGTCCCAACTCCAAAGACATGCACCTGGGGATAGGCCCCTCCCACCTCCAAAGACATGCACCTGGGGATGGCCCCTCCCACCTCCAAAGACGTGCACCTGGGGATAGGCCCCTCCCACCTCCAAAGACGTGTACCTGGGGATAGGCCTCTCCCACCTCCAAAGACATGCACCTGGGGGTAGGCCCCTCCCACCTCCAAAGACATGCGCGTGGGGATAGGCTCCTCCCACCTCCAAAGACGTGCCCCTGGGGATAAGCCCCTCCCACCTCCAAAGACGTGCACCTGGGGATAGGCCCCTCCCACCTCCAAAGACGTGCGCCTGGGGATAAGCCCCTCCCACCTCCAAAGACATCCACCTGGGGATAGGTCTCTTCACCTCTAAAGACATGCACCTGGGGATGGCCCCTCCCACCTCCAAAGACATGCACCTGGAGATAGGTCTCTTCACCTCTAAAGACATGCACCTGGGGATAGGCCCTTCCCACCTCCAGAGACATGCGCGTGGGGATAGGCCCCTCCCACCTCCAAAGACGTGCGCCTGGGGATAAGCCCCTCCCACCTCCAAAGACATGCACCTTGGGATAGGTCTCTTCACCTCTAAAGACATGCACCTGGGGATAGGCCCCTCCCACCTCCAAAGACGTGCACCTGGGGATAGGCCCCTCTCACCTCCAAATACATGCACCTGGGCATAGGTCCTTCCCACCTCCAAAGACGTGCACCTGAGGATAGGCCCCTCCCACCGCCAAAGACATGCACCTGGGGATAGGTCTCTTCACCTCCAAAGACATACACCTGGGGATAGGCCCCTCCCACCTCCAAAGACATGCACCTGGGGATAGGTCTCTTCACCTCCAAAGACATACACCTGGGGATAGGCCCCTCCCACCTCCAAAGACGTGCACTTGCGGATAGGCCCCTCCCACCTCCAAAGACATGCACCTGGGGATAGGCCCCTCCCACCTCCAAAGACATGCACCTGGGGATAGGCCCCTCCCACCTCCAAAGACATGCACCTGGGGATAGGTCTCTTCACCTCTAAAGACATACACCTGGGGATAGGCCCCTCCCACCTCCAAAGACGTGCACTTGCGGATAGGCCCCTCCCACCTCCAAAGACATGCACCTGGGGATAGGCCCCTCTCGCCTCCAAAGACATGCACCTGGGGATAGGCCCCTCCCTTCTCCAAAAAAGTGTGAATGTTGTCTATCTGTGTTGGTCCTGCCATGAGGTGGACACTTGTCAAGGGTCTACCCCGCCTTCCTCGTCCAGGGTGTACGCCGCCTTCTGCCCGAGTGCAGCTGAGATAGTCTCCAGCCCCCTCCCCTCGCAACCCTGAAGGGAACAAACGGTAGAAAATGGATGGAAAGATGGAACTATTGGAATCTGTGACAGAATGATCCAGTCAACAAGTGACCTTGCGGGGAGGTGCAGTGCGACGGAGATCAAGGGGTATGAGAGGAGCCTTTCTGGGGCCATGAAGGCGAGGAGCTGGAGACAACATACGTGGGGAGCTGATGGCCATCTGGTTCCCGTGGACTTTGTTCGACCCAGCAACACAGCCACACCGTCGTCTCCTGCTCGACGCAAGTGGAAACCGAGCCCGGGGTTTATTCCTCTTGGCCATACTCAGCCAGACTATGGAAATCCCATAGGTCACGTTGCCTCCATTTTCAAGGCCTGAGCTGCTAGCCAATGCAACCCTGTCACCACGTCACCGGTTCCACAGGCGCGCTCCAGTGCCAAGTCATGGTGGCGCCGGCTGCATGGACTGGCTCCCTCTGTCTAAAGGCGCCAACCTGCCCCAGCCAAGCGGCCACACATTGACCCCTATGCCAGGACCAGCATTCCAACCTCCCCCCGGTTCCTGCAGCCTGGCGGCGTGGTCTCCTACCGGCAGGAATTCTCTCTCATGTCTGGTAGAATATTGCGTTTCAAACTTCTTCAACCCAGACGTACTGTGAGTTCTAAAAAGTTGATGAGGCTGGGGAAGCCTCTAAAATATAATTGAGAGAACCTCTATTGGGAAAAAACCCTCGAGGTTAATCGGGCAGGAAACACATTTGCATTGAAGGTGATTAAGACGTCTTATTAGAATGAAGAGTTTCCCCACAGGAAGTGGCTGTGGATGATAAACTGGCAGGTTAGAACTGAACCATAGATTCACTAGAGTTGTACTGTAAACCGGTATTAGTAGAGTATTGTTGCGTTTGGACCAGTTGTTCCTCCCAGGGAATTCAAGTCGCTGGTCGCTCCCAAGCTCTTTACGACACTTAAAGCTGAGTAGAAGAACCACCAGAGACAGAATAGGTATTTTGTAATATATTTGCAAAGCTTTGTAAATATACTGAGACCAGTCCAGCATCCCGCAGCTAAGATGGTCTGCCCTACAAAATGAAAACCCTCTCTTCTATCAAGTCTCTCTCCCTCCCACCCTCGCAGTCTTGTCCCTCCAGCCCAAACACATGCCCATTGTCCTCCACACCTGGACATAAGAATAGATAAGAAGAAGGAGTATCCCTCTTTCTTACATTCCATATTCAAGGTTAGCACACAGTATTTGCAGACAACCAAAAGACCACAATTGGAAGAAAAACACTAGCTGTTTTGTAATATGATTATGAAATAAAAGAAGTAACACTTAAATTCGGATATATGTAAATATCTGCCTCCGACAGTATCAAGGTACCAATGAATCAAAAACGGTACTATACTCGATTTGAAAAGTACTGGTTCCCGGGCATGACATTGCTGGTTTTACGAGCAGAGGAGCATGTTTGGCAGCGCACACACACAGAGTACTTACAAGCAGACACAGTGTGTAGACAGAAAAGGGAGAACGGACGTATTTTGGCCAAAAAAGTAAAGATAAAGGTGAAGTTATAACACTGAAACGCCCTCAGGAAGAGGTCAGCAGTGTTTTAGCTACTTCTAAATCACTAATTCTGGCCTGGCGACCAATAAAATAAGTTTCTTACAAGTACCATTATCACTGGAGGACAAGGAATAGCTAAACATGCTTCACTACACACCGTAGGAGGATACAAAAGCTCACCGGCGTCACCGCTAACAAAAGATAGCGCTCCTGAATGTAAACAAATGCCATGGGTGGATCTACAACCGACATCCACTGTAATGATACCAAGTACAAGCGCGTATCTAGTCGATACTGCTATGATTACATCGATTAAAAAGTTATATTATGTTTATAAAGTCATGAAATACGTCCCTGGACACATGAGGACTTTGAATATGACCAATGTATGATCCTGTAGCTACTTGGTATCGGATCGATACCTAAATGTGTCGTATCATCCAAAACTAATTTAAAGTATCAAAGAAGAGAAGAATAAGTGATTATTACATTTGAACAGAAGTGTAGATAGAACATGATAAAACAGAAAATAAGCAGATATTAACAGTAAATGAACAAGAAGATTAATAATATTTTTTTTACAGTTTGTCCCTCATAATGTTGACAAAATAATAGGTGTATAAATGACACAATATGTCTGTCTGGAGCCGCAAAAAATAAAAAGCCTTTTATAAGTGATATAATGAAGGCAACACACGATGTAAGTGTCTATATTAGCTAAATTAGCCTACTATCAAAATGACTATGTGTCGGAGGCTGACACAAATCTTCGCTGACAGAAATTTTGACATCGGAAAACATTAATCAAACGCAGGCTTCTTAGAAGGTGAGATCATTCCTGGAAATGACTGGCTTACAATAGCCAGAGGTATAGATGTGTGTGTCCAAGTTAAAGGAAATGGCGGGCTGTCTTCTTCTGATGGATTTATAACAATCGATGCAAGCTGGGTTACGTTTGCTGTGGTCTGGAACAACATGGCACACAAACAACTATCGGAAATGCAGCCAATATTACATACAGATAATATGTCATGAGAAATGCAGATATAAATGAAATACACAGATAAATGAGCTCAAATATACCTACAAGTGAGGCATGATGATGCAATACGTACATAAAGCTAGCCTAAATAGCATGTTAGCATCGATTAGCTTGCAGTCACGACCAAATATGTTTGATAAGCGCTCCAGCCAAGTCAATAACATCAACGAAGTTCACCTTTGTGCATTCACGCACAGCATAAAACATTTGGTGGACAAAATGAGACAAAGAACGAGTCTTTCTCTGGCATCGTTGAAGAAAGTTATGCATGTAAACCAAACTACGGTGAGTTCAAGGACGACCACAATTAGTAGGACAAAACGGCGCTTGCCAAAAACTCTCATCAGAGAAGCATGTTTAATAAAAACAATGGGATTTCTAACAATTAGGGAGGTTTGTGTCATGTTGTCCTCCTACAGAAACCCTATTAAAACAAAAATATATTCCCTCCCCTCCCCCGCATCTTTTTCTTTTTTCATACATTTTTGGAAAAAGTTCCAGGGAGCCACTAGGGCAGGGGTCGGCAACCTTTACCACTCAAAGAGCCATTTTGACCCGTTTCCACAAATTAAAGAAAACAATGGGAGCCACAAAACTCTTTTGGAATTTAAAATGAAATAACACTACATACAAAGTTTTTTTTTGCTTTGTGCTATGTATAAGCCCGCGAGTTTTATATGAAGGGCACTTGACAGCGTCACACTTGCCAACCCTCCCGATTTTTCCGGTAGACTCCCGAATTTCAGGGAAACTATTCTCTTGAATGTATGCTGATTTTCACCCAAACAACAATAATAAGGGCGTGCCGTGATGTCACTACCTTCTAGCGCCCTCTACAGCTTGAACAAACAGCTTGCCAGCCCAGTTACATGTTATATGAGGCTTCTGCAGACACGCATAAGTGAATGCAAGGCATACTTGGTTAACAGCCATACAGATCACACTGAGGGTGGCGATATAAACAACTTCAACACTCTTACTAATATGCGCCACACTGTGAACCCACACCAAACAAGAATGACAAACACATTTCGGGAGAACATCCGCACCGTAACGCAACAGAACAAATACCCAGAATCCCATGCGTTCCTAACTCTTCCGGGCTACTTTATACACCCCCGCTACCACCAAAGCCCGCCACCCCAACCCTGCCCCCCAACACATCAACAACACCCCCCCACCCCCCAATAATTAAATTTTTTGTGGTCCCCTTTATTTAGAAAAGTATCAAAATACCCTAGATTCAAGTCTTAAGATTGTTTCTGTTTCCCCGCATGGATTGCTGCCTGGCTGGAGGGCTGTGGGATGTGATGTGTGGACGCCGAGTGGTGTTTCCCTCTCACCAGGCTGTGAAGTGCTAATAATGTAAGCAGTTTGGACCGCAGGGATTCCATCTTGCTGAGTGTATCACATGTCCGTCCCTTAGGAAGCACACACTGGGGAGTGGAAGGGGGAAGGAAGGAGGAAAGGAAGTGTTTGCTGTGAGAAAAGCTTGCGAGTGAGCGTGTGTGTGTGTGTGTGTGTGTGTGTGTGTGTGTGTGTGTGTGTGTGTGTGTGTGTGTGTGTGTGTGTGTTCTTGTATTGCTACCCTTCTTGAGACATCAACAAGGAAAAGTATCTTCCATATGAGGAGGTGTGAACAAGTGATGACATAAATCATGGTCCCAATAACATTGCATCTAATAGAGAATGTCTCATTTGCACCCGAAATCTATCAAAATGAGGGTGGTCCCAAAAAAGAGGGATTTTGTGTCAACATATGAAATAACAAGTGTCTGTAAGAAATTAAAATGGCCCTTTGGCCAAAATGTATTTAAACAAAAAATCTAATATGTATATAGAGACATACTGTAATAACTTGAAGTAAATAATAAAGATTAATAAAACAATTACAAACGAAAAATTTTAAATAAAAAAAAATTAACTAAAAGCAATCTTTTTCTCACAATGTGTCGACTTCTTTCTTATAAAATTGGGAACAATTTCTCGTATTCTTTCTGTTTCTGTAATATTGCAATATTTTCTCGTAAAATTATTACTTTTTTCATGTAAAATTATTAGTTTTTAATGCAAAATTGTGACATTTTTCATATAACATTCTGACTTGGATCACAATATTGCCAATTTTTGTGTTGTTCTTGTAAAATAGTGACATTTTTTTACTTTTGTCATCATTTTGCCAAGTAGAATTCCGATTATTATTATTATAATATTGCCAACATTTTAAAGTTTTCTTATAAAATAGTGACTTTCGTGGAGTAAAATTACGACTCTTTTCATGAAATTGCCAAAAGTTGAAGCTCTTCTTGTAAAATTGCGACTGTTATTGAGTAAAATTCCAACTTTTATCATAATATTGCACAAATGTTCAGTTTTTCTTGTCGAAATTTGACTCGCGTTGAGTAAAATTACGACTTTTTCTATAATACTGTTCTTGTAAAACTCCAACTCATTTTTCACAACGAGCTGTTTTATATTTGCATAGTATGTATATATTATTAATGTTGTCAATACAAATATTTATACATCTAGAAATACAACAATGTGTGTGTGTGTGTGTGTGTGTGTGTGTGTGTGTGTGTGTGTGTGTGTGTGTGTGTGTGTGTGTGTGTGTGTGTGTGTGTGTGTGTGTGTGTGTGTGTGTGTTCTAGTATTTCTACCCTTCTTGAGACGTCAACAAGGAAAAGTATCTTCCATATGAGGAGGTGTGAAAAAGTGATGACATAAATCATGGTCCCAATAACATTGCATCTAATAGAGAATGCACCCGAAATCTATCAAAATGAGGGTGGTCCCAAAAAAGAGGGATTTTTCAAATTGACTGTGTGTCAACATATGAAATAACAAGTGCGTGTAAGAAATTGACATGGCCCTTTGGCCAAAATGTATTAAAATGTAATAAATATGTATATAGAGACATACTGTAATAACTTGAAATAAATAATGAAGATTAAAAAAAAATTACAAACAAAAAAATTTTAAATAAAAAAAGGAACTAAAAACAGTCTTTTTCTCACACTTATAAAATTGGGAACAATTTCTCATATTCTTTCTGCTTCTGCAATATTGCAATATTTTCTCGTAAAATTATTCCTTTTTTTTATGTAAAATTATTACCTTTTAATGCAAAATGGTGACATTTGTCTTATAAAATTCTGACTTTTATCACAGTATCGCCAATTTTTTTGTTGTTCTTGTAAAATAGTGACATTTTTTGAGTAAAATCATGACTTTTGTCATCATTTTGCCAAGTACAATTCCGATTGTTATTATAACATTGCCAACATTTTAAAGTTTTCTTATAAAATTGTGACTTTCGTGGAGTAAAATGACGACTCTTTTCATGAAACTGCCAAAAGTTGAAGCTCTTCTTGTAAAATTGCGACTGTTATTGAGTAAAATTCCAACTTTTAGAATAATACTGCACAAATGTTCAGTTTTTCTTGTCGAAATTTGACTCGCGTTGTGTAAAATTACTACTTTTTCTATAATACTGTTCTTGTAAAACTCCAACTCATTTTTCACAACGAGCTGTTTTATATTTGCATAGTTTGTATATATTATTAATGTTGTAAATACAAATATTTATACATCTAGAAATACAAGACTGTGTGTGTGTGTGTGTGTGTGTGTGTGTGTGTGTGTGTGTGTGTGTGTGTGTGTGTGTGTGTGTGTGTGTGTGTTCTAGTATTTCTACCCTTCTTGAGACATGAAGAAGTAAAAGTATCTTCCATATGAGGAGGTGTGAACAAGTGATGACATAAATCATGGTCCCAATAACATTGCATCTAATAGAGAATGCACCCGAAATCTATCAAAATGAGGGTGGTCCCAAAAAAGAGGGATTTTTCAAATTGACTGTGTGTCAACATATGAAATAACAAGTGCGTGTAAGAAATTGACATGGCCCTTTGGCCAAAATGTATTAAAATGTAATAAATATGTATATAGAGACATACTGTAATAACTTGAAATAAATAATGAAGATTAAAAAAAAATTACAAACAAAAAAATTTTAAATAAAAAAAGGAACTAAAAACAGTCTTTTTCTCATATTCTTTCTGCTTCTGCAATATTGCAATATTTTCTCGTAAAATTATTACTTTTTTTTATGTAAAATTATTACTTTTTAATGCAAAATGGTGACATTTGTCTTATAAAATTTTGACTTTTATCACAGTATCGCCAATTTTTTTGTTGTTCTTGTAAAATAGTGACATTTTTTGAGTAAAATCATGACTTTTGTCATCATTTTGCCAAGTACAATTCCGATTGTTATTATAACATTGCCAACATTTTAAAGTTTTCTTATAAAATTGTGACTTTCGTGGAGTAAAATTACGACTCTTTTCATGAAACTGCCAAAAGTTGAAGCTCTTCTTGTAAAATTGCGACTGTTATTGAGTAAAATTCCAACTTTTAGAATAATACTGCACAAATGTTCAGTTTTTCTTGTCGAAATTTGACTCGCGTTGAGTAAAATTACGACTTTTACTATAATACTGTTCTTTCATTTTTCACAACGAGCTGTTTTATATTTGCATAGTTTGTATATATTATTAATGTTGTCAATACAAATATTTATACATCTAGAAATACAAGACTGTGTGTGTGTGTGTGTGTGTGTGTGTGTGTGTGTGTGTGTGTGTGTGTGTGTGTGTGTGTGTGTGTGTGTGTGTGTGTGTGTGTTCTAGTATTTCTACCCTTCTTGAGACATGACGAAGTAAAAGTATCTTCCATATGAGGAGGTGTGAACAAGTGATGACATAAATCATGGTCCCAATAACATTGCATCTAACAGAGAATGTCTCATTTGCACCCGAAATCTATCAAAATGAGGGTGGTCCCAAAAAAGAGTTTTTTTTTCAAATTGACTGTGTGTCAACATATGAAATAACAAGTGTGTGTAAGAAATTGAAATGGCCCTTTGGCCAAAATGTATTAAAAAAAATAAAATAAATATGTATATAGAGACATACTGTAATAACTTGAAGTAAATATGAAGATTAAAAAAACAATTACAAACGAAAAATTTTAAATTAAAAAAATTAACTAAAAGGAATCTTTTTCTCACAATGTGTCGACTTGTTTCTTATAAAATTGGGAACAATTTCTCGTATTCTTTCTGTTTCTGTAATAATGCAATATTTTCTCGTAAAATTATTACTTTTTTTTTCATGTAAAATTATTACTTTTTAATGCAAAATGGTGACATTTGTCATAAAATTCTGATTTGTATCACAATATTGCCAATTGTTCTGTTGTTCTTGTAAAATAGTGACATTTTTTTACTTTTGTCATAATTTTGCCAAGTAGAATTCCGATTATTATTATTATAATATTGCCAACATTTTAAAGTTTTCTTATAAAATTGTGACTTTCGTCGAGTAAAATTACGACTCTTTTCATGAAATTGCGAAAAATGTAAGCTTTTCTTGTAAAATTGTGACTGTTTTTGAGTAAAATTCCAACTTTTATCATAATATTGCACAAATGTTCAGTTTTTCTTGTCGAAATTTGACTCGCGTTGAGTAAAGTTACGACTTTTACTATAATACTGTTCTTGTAAAACTCCAACTCATTTTTCACAACGAGCTGTTTTATATTTGCATAGTATGTATATATTATTAATGTTGTCAATACAAATATTTATACATCTAAAAATACAAGACTGTGTGTGTGTGTGTGTGTGTGTGTGTGTGTGTGTGTGTGTGTGTGTGTGTGTGTGTGTGTGTGTGTTCTAGTATTTCTACCCTTCTTGAGACATGAAGAAGTAAAAGTATCTTCCATATGAGGAGGTGTGAACAAGTGATGACATAAATCATGGTCCCAATAACATTGCATCTAATAGAGAATGTCTCATTTGCACCCGAAATCTATCAAAATGAGGGTGGTCCCAAAAAAGAGGGTTTTTTTCAAATTGACTGTGTGTCAACATATGAAATAACAAGTGTGTGTAAGAAATTGAAATGACCCTTTGGCCAAAATGTATTTAAAAAAATAAAATAGATATGTATATAGAGACATACTGTAATAACTTGAAGTAAATAATGAAGATTAAAAAAAAATTACAAACAAAAAAATTTTAAATAAAAAAAGGAACTAAAAACAGTCTTTTTCTCACACTTATAAAATTGGGAACAATTTCTCATATTCTTTCTGCTTCTGCAATATTGCAATATTTTCTCGTAAAATTATTACTTTTTTTAATGTAAAATTATTACTTTTTAATGCAAAATGGTGACATTTGTCTTATAAAATTTTGACTTTTATCACAGTATCGCCAATCTTTTTGTTGTTCTTGTAAAATAGTGACATTTTTTGAGTAAAATCCTGACTTTTGTCATCATTTTGCCAAGTAGAATTCCGATTGTTATTATAACATTGCCAACATTTTAAAGTTTTCTTATAAAATTGGGACTTTTTGTCAAGTAAAATTACGACTCTTTTCATGAAACTGCCAAAAGTTGAAGCTCTTCTTGTAAAATTGCGACTGTTATTGAGTAAAATTCCAACTTTTAGAATAATACTGCACAAATGTTCAGTTTTTCTTGTCGAAATTTGACTCGCGTTGAGTAAAATTACGACTTTTACTATAATACTGTTCTTTCATTTTTCACAACGAGCTGTTTTATATTTGCATAGTTTGTATATATTATTAATGTTGTCAATACAAATATTTATACATCTAGAAATACAAGACTGTGTGTGTGTGTGTGTGTGTGTGTGTGTGTGTGTGTGTGTGTGTGTGTGTGTGTGTGTGTGTGTGTGTGTGTGTGTGTTCTAGTATTTCTACCCTTCTTGAGACATGAAGAAGTAAAAGTATCTTCCATATGAGGAGGTGTGAACAAGTGATGACATAAATCATGGTCCCAATAACATTGCATCTAATAGAGAATGTCTCATTTGCACCCGAAATCGATCAAAATGAGGGTGGTTCCAAAAAAGAGGGATTTTTCAAATTGACTGTGTGTCAACATATGAAATAACAAGTGTGTGTAAGAAATTGAAATGGCCCTTTGGCCAAAATGTATTAAAAAAAAATTAATAAATATGTATATAGAGACATACTGTAATAACTTGAAATAAATAATGAAGATTAAAAAAAAATTACAAACAAAAAAATTTAAAATATAAAAAGGAACTAAAAACAGTCTTTTTCTCACATTTATAAAATTGGGAACAATTTCTCATATTCTTTCTGCTTCTGCAATATTGCAATATTTTCTCGTAAAATTATTACTTTTTTTTATGTAAAATTATTACTTTTTAATGCAAAATGGTGACATTTGTCTTATAAAATTTTGACTTTTATCACAGTATCGCCAATTTTTTTGTTGTTCTTGTAAAATAGTGACATTTTTTGAGTAAAATCCTGACTTTTGTCATCATTTTGCCAAGTACAATTCCGATTGTTATTATAACATTGCCAACATTTTAAAGTTTTCTTATAAAATTGTGACTTTCGTGGAGTAAAATTACGACTCTTTTCATGAAACTGCCAAAAGTTGAAGCTCTTCTTGTAAAATTGCGACTGTTATTGAGTAAAATTCCAACTTTTAGAATAATACTGCACAAATGTTCAGTTTTTCTTGTCGAAATTTGACTCGCGTTGAGTAAAATTACGACTTTTACTATAATACTGTTCTTTCATTTTTCACAACGAGCTGTTTTATATTTGCATAGTTTGTATATATTATTAATGTTGTCAATACAAATATTTATACATCTAGAAATACAAGACTGTGTGTGTGTGTGTGTGTGTGTGTGTGTGTGTGTGTGTGTGTGTGTGTGTGTGTGTGTGTGTGTGTGTGTGTGTGTGTGTGTGTGTGTTCTAGTATTTCTACCCTTCTTGAGACATGAAGAAGTAAAAGTATCTTCCATATGAGGAGGTGTGAACAAGTGATGACATAAATCATGGTCCCAATAACATTGCATCTAATAGAGAATGTCTCATTTGCACCCGAAATCTATCAAAATGAGGGTGGTCCCAAAAAAGAGTTTTTTTTTCAAATTGACTGTGTGTCAACATATGAAATAACAAGTGCGTGTAAGAAATTGAAATGGCCCTTTGGCCAAAATGTATTAAAAAAAATAAAATAAATATGTATATAGAGACATACTGTAATAACTTGAAGTAAATAATGAAGATTAAAAAAAAATTACAAACAAAAAAATTTTAAATAAAAAAAGGAACTAAAAACAGTCTTTTTCTCACATTTATAAAATTGGGAACAATTTCTCATATTCTTTCTGCTTCTGCAATATTGCAATATTTTCTCGTAAAATTATTCCTTTTTTTTATGTAAAATTATTAACTTTTAATGCAAAATGGTGACATTTGTCTTATAAAATTCTGACTTTTATCACAGTATCGCCAATTTTTTTGTTGTTCTTGTAAAATAGTGAAATTTTTTGAGTAAAATCATGACTTTTGTCATCATTTTGCCAAGTAGAATTCCGATTGTTATTATAACATTGCCAACATTTTAAAGTTTTCTTATAAAATTGTGACTTTCGTGGAGTAAAATTACGACTCTTTTCATGAAATTGCCAAAAGTTGAAGCTCTTCTTGTAAAATTGCGACTGTTATTGAGTAAAATTCCAACTTTTAGAATAATACTGCACAAATGTTCAGTTTTTCTTGTCGAAATTTGACTCGCGTTGAATAAAATTACGACTTTTACTATAATACTGTTCTTTCATTTTTCACAACGAGCTGTTTTATATTTGCATAGTTTGTATATATTATTAATGTTGTCAATACAAATATTTATACATCTAGAAATACAAGACTGTGTGTGTGTGTGTGTGTGTGTGTGTGTGTGTGTGTGTGTGTGTGTGTGTGTGTGTGTGTGTGTGTTCTAGTATTTCTACCCTTCTTGAGACATGAAGAAGTAAAAGTATCTTCCATATGAGGAGGTGTGAACAAGTGATGACATAAATCATGGTCCCAATAACATTGTATCTAATAGAGAATGTCTCATTTGCACCCGAAATCTATCAAAATGAGGGTGGTCCCAAAAAAGAGGGATTTTTCAAATTGACCGTGTGTCAACATATGAAATAACAAGTGTGTGTAAGAAATTGAAATGGCCCTTTGGCCAAAATGTATTTTAAAAAAAAATCAAATTAATATGTATATAGAGACATACTGTAGTAACTTGAAGTAAATAATAAAGATTAATAAAACAATTACAAACGAAAAATTTTAAATAAAAAAAAATTAACTAAATGCAATCTTTTTCTCACAATGTGTCGACTTGTTTCTTATAAAATTGGGAACAATTTCTAGTATTCTTTCTGTTTCTGTAATATTGCAATATTTTCTCGTAAAATTATTACTTTTTTTTCATGTAAAATTATTATTTTTTTAATGCAAAATGGTGACATTTGTCATATAAAATTCTGACATTTATCACAATATTGCCAATTTTTTTGTTGGTCTTGTAAAATAGTGACATTTTTTTTTACTTTTGTCATCATTATGCCAAGTAAAATTCCGATTGTTATTATAATATTGCCAACATTTTAAAGTTTTCTTGTGACTTTTGTCGAGTAAAACTACAAATCTTTTCATGAAATTGCCAAAAGTTGAAGCTTTTCTTGTAAAACTGCGACTGTTATTGAGTAAAATTCCAACTTTTTTCATATTATTGTCATGTCTGTGTAATCATGTTTTGTTTTAGTCATGTTTTGTTTTGTTTAGTTATTGGACTCTTTAGTTTCTGTTTACGCTCCATTGTTTTTGTTTCCATGACTACCCATTCGTTTTCACCTGTCACGTCACGCACCTGTTTCACGTTTTGAGTCACGCACCTGTTTTTACTAATCATGTCACTATTATTTAAGCTTCGAGTTGCCAGGCTGTCTTTCTGGCAACATCACACTCTTTATCATCACTCTGCTTAAATGCCATGTTCACAGTCCCATGCCAAGTAAGTTTTTGTTTCATTGTTCATAGTTTTTGTCCACGTGCAAGTTTTGTTTTCACTAGCCAAGTTGTTTACCTCTGCCATTGTGCGCGCCTTTCGTTTGTTCTTTTTTGTTATCGTTAAAATAAATATGTACTCACATTCCCGTCTCGCCCGAGCCAACTTTCCGTTGCCTTCCGGAAAAACCAACCCCAGGGACCAAGTCGTGACATTATGTTGCCAGCAAGATAATTTTTCCGCACGTAAGTTGGACGAGTTGGACGTTTTGGATGAGGCTTCTTGGGAGGTGCTGCGCGCCATGGAGGCCGAGACGCTGCGCTTTTCCCCCAGGGAGCGCAGGGGGATGATGTGGGGGGATGGAGGCAAGCTGGTGCCGATCGGCGCGTCGCTCCCGTCCCGGAAACGTCGCCAAGGACGAGGAAAGACTTCCACGAGCCGGCAGGACACGCCGCTCCCACAAGCCCCTCCCCCTCCGGGCGGAAGCAAGCAGCAGCCAGCCCGGCTTCGCCCTGATGACGTCTCAGACCAGGATTTTTTTTCCAATGCTTTTTCTTTTGATCACCCGCCTCCAACAAAAGACTCAAAGAACAAGATAAAGCACTACAAAAATATGATTTTGAACATTAGATCCTGTCAAGCCAAGCCACCCAAATTTCATGCCCCGCCCCACAGGACTCAAGCCACGCCCAAGTCGCACAAAAAAAAAAAATCCCACAAAATCCCAGGTACAAAATAGACTTTTTGGACAATTTAAAGGGGAAGTTTCTGCCCCCCTCCTGACCACCCTCCACCCACACAAAGAAACGGTTCCAGACCGCGGGGAGCACATCTGGTATCCGCTCCTTGAGGGGGGGTCTAGGGCTGGGAACTTTTCAGGTGGGGTGGCTCAGCATCACCATGCCAAGCCACAGCCTCCAGCACGGCCGCCACCACCTGTCTTTCGACCAGCCAAGCCACAGCCTCCAGCACGGCCGCCACCACCGGTCTTTCAGCCTTCCAAGCCGCAACCCCCAGCTAGGCCACCTCCACCTGCACCAAAGCTAGCACCTGTCGCTGCACCACGGCTAGCACCTGTTGCTGCACCTGTCGCAGCACCACGGCTAGCACCTGTCGCAGCACCACGGCTACCACCTGTCGCAGCACCACGGCTAGCACCTGTCGCTGCACCACGGCTAGCACCTGTCGCTGCACCACGGCTAGCACCTGTCGCTGCACCACGTCAAGTTCTACCACGCCAAGTTCCACGGCAGGCTCCAGTACCCGCACCACGCTTAGCCGCACCACGCCAAGCTCCGGTACCAGCTCCACGCCGCCAGTCGCAGTTCCACGCCGCCAAGCACCGCCAAGCCAAGACCAAGCACCGCCAAGCCAAGACCAAGATTCATGCCAAGACCAAGATTCATGCCAAGACCAAGACCAAGACCCAAGCCAAGACCAAGACCCTCCACGCAAAGCTTCTCCGCCTGACGCGCCACGCCAAGCTTCGCCGCCTGACGCGCCACGTCAAGCTTCGCCGCCTGACGAGCCACGCCAAGCTTCGCCGCCTGCCACGATGACGACGCATCCACCTCCTCGTCGGCCACGGATGTGGCCATTCCATGGGCGTCCGCCACGCCAGGTTCGCCGACCTCCTCGTCAGCCACGAATGTGGCCATTCCCATGTCGCCCACCTCGTCTGGTACAGCGGCGCTCTACGCGTCGCCGTCACCTAACTCTGCCCCGGTGGATACGGGGACACGTGGTCTTGCGACCCACCGCCATGTCCCCCACCCGCCCTCCCATGACTATTGATCATTGTTTTGTTTTTTTGTGTTTTTTTTATGGATATCTGGTATATGTCCTTAAGGGAGGGGCTCTGTCATGTCTGTGTAATCATGTTTTGTTTTAGTCATGTTTTGTTTTGTTTAGTTATTGGACTCTTTAGTTTCTGTTTACGCTCCATTGTTTTTGTTTCCATGACTACCCATTAGTTTTCACCTGTCACGTCACGTACCTGTTTCACGTTTTGAGTCACGCACCTGTTTTCACTAATCATGTCACTATTATTTAAGCTTCGAGTTGCCAGGCTGTTTTTCTGGCAACATCACACTCTTTATCGTCACTCTGCTTAAATGCCATGTTCATAGTCCCATGCCAAGTACGTTTTTGTTTCATTGTTCATAGTTTTTGTCTACGTGCAAGTTTTGTTTTCACTAGCCAAGTTTTTTACCTCCGCCATTGTGCGCGCCTTTCGTTTGTTCTTTTTTGTTATCGTTAAAATAGATATGTACTCACATTCCCGTCTCGCCCGAGCCAACTTTCCGTTGCCTTCCGGAAAAACCAACCCCAAGGACCAAGTCGTGACAATTATTGCACAAATGTTCAGTTTTTCTTGTCAAATTTTGACTCGCGTTGAGTAAAATTACGACTTTTATTATAATACTGCCAAAATTCTAAGTTTTTCTTGTGAAATTGTGACATTTTTCTAGTGAAACTCCAACTCATTTTTCACAACAACCTTTATTATAGTATGTATATACAAACGTTTCCATATGAGTTGGGAAATTGTGTTAGATGTAAATATAAACGGAATACAATGATTTGCAAATCCTTTTCAACCCATATTCAGTTGAATATGCTACAAAGACAACATATTTGATGTTCAAACTCATAAGCTTTATTTTTTTTTTGCAAATAATAATTAACTTAGAATTTCATGGCTGCAACACGTGCCAAAGTAGTTGGGAAAGGGCATGTTCACCACTGTGTTACATGGCCTTTCCTTTAAACAACACTCAGTAAACGTTTGGGAACTGAGAAGACACATTTTTGAAGCTTCTCAGGTGGAATTCTTTCCCATTCTTGCTTGATGTACAGCTTAAGTTGTTCAACAGTCCGGGGGTCTCCGTTGTGCTATTTTAGGCTTCATAATGCGCCACACATTTTCAATCGGAGACAGGTCTGGACTACAGGCAGGCCAGTCTAGTACCCACACTCTTTTACTATGAAGCCACGTTGATGTAACACGTGGCTTGGCATTGTCTTGCTGAAATAAGCAGGGGCGTCCATGGTAACGTTGCTTGGATGGCAACATATGTTGCTCCAAAACCTGTATGTACCTTTCAGCATTAATGGCGCCTTCACAGATGTGTAAGTTACCCATGTCTTGGGCACTAATACACCCCCATACCATCACACATGCTGGCTTTTACACTTTGCGCCTATAACAATCCGGATGGTTCTTTTCCTCTTTGGTCCGGAGGACACGACGTCCACAGTTTCCAAAAACAATTTGAAATGTGGACTCGTCAGACCACAGAACATTTTTCCACTTTTGTATCAGTCCATCTCAGATGAGCTCAGGCCCAGCGAAGCCGACGGCATTTCTGGGTGTTGTTGATAAATGGCTTTCGCCTTGCATAGGAGAGTTTTAACTTTCACTTACAGATGTAGCGACCAACTGTAGTTACTGACAGTGGGTTTCTGAAGTGTTCCTGAGCCCATGTGGTGATATCCTTTACACACTGATGTCGCTTGTTGATGCAGTACAGCCTGAGGGATCGAAGGTCACGGGCTTAGCTGCTAACGTGCAGTGATTTCTCCAGATTCTCTGAACCCTTTGATGATATTACGGACCGTAGATGGTGAAATCCCTAAATTCCTTGCAATAGCTGGTTGAGAAAGGTTTTTCTTAAACTGTTCAACAATTTACTCTCGCATTTGTTGACAAAATGGTGACCCTCGCCCCATCCTTGTTTGTGAATGACTGAGCATTTCATGGAATCTACTTTTATACCCAATCATGGCACCCACCTGTTCCCAATTAGCCTGTTCACCTGTGGGATGTTCCAAATAAGTGTTTGATGAGCATTCCTCAACTTTATCAGTATTTATTGCCACCTTTCCCAACTTCTTCGTCACGTGTTGCTGGCATCAAATTCTAAAGTTAATGATTACTTGCAAAAAAAAAAATGTTTATCAGCTTGAACATCAAATATGTTGTCTTTGTAGCATATTCAACTGAATATGGGTTGAAAAGGATTCGCAAATCATTGCATTCCGTTTATATTTACATCTAACACAATTTCTCAACTCATATGGAAACGGGGTTTGTATTATTAATGTTGTAAATACAAATCTTTATATATCTAGAAAGGGTGGTCCTAAAGAGGTAGGCATTTTTCGGAGGTCTCAAGAAGGTAAGAACTACAAGAGTGTGTGTGTGTGTGTGTGTGTGTGTGTGTGTGTGTGTGTGTGTGTGTGTGTGTGTGTGTGTGTGTGTGTGTGTGTGTGTGTGTGTGTGTGTGTGTGTCTGTTGGAGCTCGGACACAGCCGACATGTCACCTCAGCTCCACTGGCATCAAGCTAAACTGACATAAAGCTCCCCGGGCGGCCCTATCAGAGATGGACTTTACATAACGGCTGAGTCACTCCCCATCTATTTTTATGGCTTTGAGGTGTGCGTGCTGCGGGACAACCAACTTCCTGAGAGCCAATTTGAGCCGAGAACATATTTGTGACGTAGGGACGTCTGAGACAGCTGTGGGTGCTCCAGGTGAAGGACGGAAGAACTTTTCTTTGTACTTAGTTCACTTTGTCCACGAGGGTTGTCCCCAGACCAATGTTATGGTACCGGTACCAAAATGTATTTCGATACTTTTCTAAATAAAGGGGACCACAAAAAAATTGCATTATTGGCTTTCTATTGGCGTTCTATTATCATTTAAAATACCAAATGATATATTGTGACGTACCGTATTTTCCAGACTTTAGAACGTTCCGGTATATAAGCCACACCCACTACATTTTAGAAGTAAAAAAATATTTTCCTTACATTAGTCGCACTGGACTTTAAAAGACGTAATTGTGGAATGAGTAATTGACACAGATATATTTTGTAAATGTTTGTTTACATACCTTAATTGTTTCCAAACGGTGTCTGTAACAAGGCAGTAAAACGGCTGATCAAGCAAAACAGAAGTCATGGTCATGGACCCACTAGATGCGCAAGCTAGCTCTCCAATCAGCTAAACAGACTCAATAACTCCACGGTGTTAGCATGTTAGCGTTAGCTAATATGCTAACATATAGTAGTCGGACTACACTTAATCAAATCATCGAATCAGTCGAGTCAGACTACACAGAATCGAATCAGTCGAGCCAGACTACACTGAATCGAATCATTGAATCAGTCGAGTCAGATGACACCAAATCGAATCATCGAATCGGTTGAGTCAGACTACACATGATCGAATCAGTCGAGTCAGACTACACCTAATCGAATAATCGAATCAGTCGAGCCAGACTACACCGAACCTAATCATGGAATCAGTCAAGTCAGATGACACTAAATCAAGTCATCGAATCAGTCGAGTCAGACTACACCTAATTGAATCATCGAATCGGTCGAGTCAGACTACACATAATCGAATCAGTCGAGTCAGACTACACCGAATGGAATCATTGAATCAGTCGAGTCAGATGACACTAAATCAAGTCATCGAATCAGTCGAGCCAGACTACACCGATTCGAATCATTGAATCGGTCGAGTCAGACTACACATAATCGAACCAGTCGAGTAAGACTACACCAAATGGAATCATTGAATCAGTCGAGTCAGATGACACTAAATCAAGTCATCGAATCAGTCGAGCCAGACTACATCGAATCATTGAATCAGTCGAGTCAGATGACACCAAATCGAATCATAGAATCGGTCGAGTCAGACTACACATAATCGAATCAGTCAAGTCAAACTACACCGAATCGAATCATTGAATCAGTCGAGTCAGATGACACTAAATCAAGTCATCGAAGCAGTCGAGCCAGACTACACCGAATCGAATCATTGAATCAATCGGGTCAGATGACACTAAATCAAGTCATCGAATTAGTCGAGCCAGACTACACCAAATCGAATCATTGAATCAGTCAAGTCAGATGACACTAAATCAAGTCATCGAATCAGTCGAGCCAGACTACACCGAATCGAATCATTGAATCAGTCGAGTCAGATGACACCAAATCGAATCATTGAATCAGTCGAGTCAGACTACACCGAATGAAATCATTGAATCGGTCGAGTCAGACTACACCGAATTGAATCATCGAATCAGTCGAGCCAGACTACACCGAATCGAATCATTGAATCAGTCAAGTCAGACTACACCAAATCGAATCTTCGAATCAGTCTACACCGAATCGAATCATCGAATCATTCAAGTCAGACTACACATAATCGAATCAGTCGAGTCAGACTACACCTAATCGAATAATCGAATCAAACGAGCCAGTCTACACTGAATCGAATCATTGAATCAGTCAAGTCAGATGACACTAAATCAAGGCATTGAATCAGTTGAGTCAGACTACACCAAATCGAATCATTGAATCAGTCGAGTCAGACTACACCGAATGAAATCATTGAATCGGTCGAGTCAGACTACACTGAATTGAATCATCGAATCAGTCGAGCCAGACTACACCAAATCGAATCATTGAATCAGTCAAGTCAGACTACACCAAATCGAATCATCGAATCAGTCTACACCGAATCGAATCATCGAATCATTCAAGTCAGACTACACATAATCGAATCAGTCGAGTCAGACTACACCTAATCGAATAATCGAATCAAACGAGCCAGACTACACTGAATCGAATCATTGAATCAGTCAAGTCAGATGACACTAAATCAAGGCATTGAATCAGTTGAGTCAGACTACACCGAATAAAATCATCGAATCAGTCGAGTCAGACTACACCGAATAAAATCATCGAATCGGTCGAGTCAGACTACACCGAATCGAATAGTTTGAGTCAGACTACACCAAATCGCATCATTGAATCAGTCAAGTCAGATGACACCAAATCAAATGAAGTGTGAAGTGAATTATATTTATATAGCACTTTTCTCTAGTGACTCAAAGCGCTTTACATAGTGAAACCCCAATATCTAAGTTACATTTAAAGCAGTGTGGGTGGCACTGGGAGCAGGTGGGTAAAGTGTCTTGCCCAAGGACACAACGGCAGTGACGAGGATGGCGGAAGCGGGGATCGAACCTGCAACCCTCAAGTTGATGGCACGGCCGCTCTACCAACCGAGCTATACCGCCCCAAATCAGTCGAGCCAGACAACACCGAATCGAATCATTGAATCAGTCATGTCAGACTCCACCAAATCGAATCATCGAATCATTTGAGTCAGACTACATATAATTGAATCAGTCGAGTCAGACTACACCTAATCGAATGATCGAATCAGTCGAGTCAGACTACACCTAATCGAATGATCGAATCAGTCGAGCCAGACTACAACGAATTGAATCATTGAATCAGTCAAGTCAGATGACACTAAATCAAATCATCGAATCAGTCGAGTCAGACTACACCGAATAAAATCATCGAATTGGTCAAGTCAGACTACACCGAATCGAATCATTGAATCAGTCAAGTCAGATGACACCAAATCGAATCATCGAATCAGTTGAGTCAGACTACACCGAATCGAATCAGTCGAGTCAGACTACACATAATCGAATCAAACGAGCCAGAATACACCGAATCGAATCATTGAATCAGTCAAGTCAGGTGACACTAAATCAAGGCATTGAATCAGTCGAGTCAGACTACACCGAATAAAATCATTGAATCAGTCAAGTCAGATGACACTAAATCAAGTCATCGAATCAGTCGAGTCAGACTTCACCGAATGAAATCATTGAATCGGTTGAGTCAGACTACATAGAATTGAATCATCGAATCAGTCAAGCCAGACTACACTGAATCGAATCATTGAATCAGTCAAGTCAGATGAGACCTCATCGAATCAGTCGAGTCAGACTACACATAATCGAATCAGTCGAGTCAGACTACACCGAATCGAATCAGTTGAGTCAAACTACGCAGAATCGAATCATTGAATCAGTCAAGTCAGATGACACCAAATCGAATCATCGAATCAGTCGAGTCAGACTACACCGACTCGAATCATCGGATCGGTCGAGTTAGACTACACATAATCGAATCAGTCGAGTCAGACTACACCGAATCGAATAATCGAATCAGTCGAGCCAGACTACACTGAATCGAATCATTGAATCAGTCAAGTCAGGTGACAGTAAATCAAGTCATCGAATCAGTCGAGTCAGACTACACCGAATGAAATCATTGAATCGGTTGAGTCAGACTACACCGAATCAAATCATCGAATAAGTCGAGCCAGACTACAACGAATCGAATCATTGAATCAGTCAAGTCAGATGACACGTAATCGAATCAGTCGAGTCAGATGACACTAAATCAAGTCATCGAATCAGTCGAGTCAGACTACACCGAATAAAATCATCGAATCGGTCGAGTCAGACTACAACAAATCGAATCAGTTGAGTCAGACTACACCTTATCGAATCATTGAATCAGTCTAGTCAGATGACACCAAATCAAATCATCGAATCAGTCGAGTCAGACTACACATAATCGAATCAGTCGAGTCAGACTTCACCTAATCGAATAATCGAATCAGTCGAGTCAAAACTACACCTAATCGAATAATCGAATCAGTCGAGTCAGACTACACCGAATCGGATCATCAAATCAGTCAAGACAGACTACACCGAATCGAATCATCGAATCAGTCAAGTCAGACTACACCGAATTGAATCAGTCGAATCAGACTACACCGAATCGGATCATCAAATCAGTCAAGACAGACTACACCGAATCGAATCAGTCGAGTCAGACTACACCGAATCGAATCATTGAATCTTTGTCTACCTGAAGACAGCTCCATTCACAACACACACACACACACACACACACGCACACACACACACACACGCACACGCACGCTTGTCTCACATTGAGTCTTTCCTGCGCTACTTTTGTTTTCCATCTGACATTCTGGGGCATGCCACTGACACACACACACACACACACACACACACACACACACACACACACACACACACACACGCACACACACGCACACACACACACACACACACACACACACACACACACACACACACTTGTATAGTTTGTTCCATCTTGTGTTGCTTTCAATTCTCCCAGTCAAGATGCAGCTCAGACAGGTGGGCGTTAAAAAGAGCGGTGCTTTGACATGGACATGAATGGTTGGTGTGAGTCAGTCCTTCAGGGTGAGACATGAATGGTTTGTTTGATTCGGTCCTTCAGGGTGGTCCTTCAGGGTGGTCCTTCAGGGTGGTCCTTTAAGGCGGTCCTTCAGGGCGAGACATGAATGGTTGGTGTGAGTCAATACTTCAGGGCGAGACATGAATGGTTGGTGTGAGTCAGTCCTTCAGGGTGAGACATGAATGGTTGGTGTGAGTCAGTCCTCCAGGGTGAGACATGAATGGTTGGTGTGAGTCGGTCCTTCAGGGCGAGACATGAATGGTTGGTGTGAGTCGGTCCTTCAGGGCGAGATATGAATCATTGGTGTGAGTCGGTCCTTCAGGGCGAGACATGAATGGTTTGTTTGAGTCGGTCCTTCAGGGTGGTCCTTTAAGGCGGTCCTTTAAGGCGGTCCTTCAGGGCGAGACATGAATGGTTGGTGTGAGTCAATACTTCAGGGCGAGACATGAATGGTTGGTGTGAGTCAGTCCTTCAGGGTGGTCCTTCAGGGCGGTCCTTCAGGGCGAGACATGAATGGTTGGTATGAGTCGGTCCTTCAGGGCGAGACATGAATGGTTTGTTTGAGTCAGTCCTTCAGGGCGAGACATGAATGGTTGGTGTGAGTCGGTTCTTCAGGGCGAGACATGAATAATCTGTTTGAGTCAGTCCTTCAGGGTGGTCCTTCAGGGCGAGACATGAATGGTTTGTTTGAGTCAGTCCTTCAGGGCGAGACATGAATGGTTGGTGTGAGTCGGTCCTTCAGGGCGAGACATGAATGGTTGCTGTGAGTTGGTACTTCAGGGTGAGACATGAATGGTTGGTGTGAGACATGAATGGTCTGTTTGAGTCGGTCCTTCAGGGTGGTCCTTCAGGGCGAGACATGAATGGTCTGTTTGAGTCAGTCCTTCAGGGTGGTCCTTCAGGGCGAGACATGAATGGTTGGTGTGAGTGGGTCCTTCAGGGCGAGACATGAATGGTCTGTTTGAGTCAGTACTTCAGGGTGGTCCTTCAGGGCGAGACATGAATGGTTTGTTTGAGTCAGTCCTTCAGGGCGAGACATGAATGGTTGGTGTGAGTCGGTCCATCAGAGCGGGACATGAATAGTTGGTGTGAGTCGGTCCTTCAGGGCGAAACATGAATGGTTTGTTTGAGTCGGTCCTTCAGGGCGAGACATGAACGGTTGGTCTGAGTCGGTCCTTCAGGGCGAAAAATGAATGGTTGGTGTGAGTCGGTCCTTCAGGGCGAGACATGAATGGTCTGTTTGAGTCGGTCCTTCAGGGTGGTCCTTCAGGGCGAGACATGAATGGTTTGTTTGAGTCAGTCCTTCAGGGTGAGACATGAATGGTTGGTGTGAGTTGGTCCTTCAGGGCGAGACATAAATGGTCTGTTTGAGTCGGTCCTTGAGGGTGGTCCTTCAGGTTTGTTTGAGTCAGTCCTTCAGGGCGAGACATGAATGGTTGCTGTGAGTTGGTCCTTCAGGGTGAGACATGAATGGTTGGTGTGAGTCGGTCCTTTAGGGCGAGACATGAATGGTCTGTTTGAGTCGGTCCTTCAGGGTGGTCCTTCAGGGCGAGACATGAATGGTTTGTTTGTGTCAGTCCTTCAGGGTGAGACATGAATGGTTTGTTTGAGTCAGTCCTTCAGGGCGAGACATGAATGGTTGCTGTGAGTTGGTCCTTCAGGGTGAGACATGAATGGTTGGTGTGAGACATGTATGGTCTGTTTGAGTCGGTCCTTCAGAGTGGTCCTTCAGGGTGAGACATGAATGGTTGGTGTGAGACATGAATGGTCTGTTTGAGCCAGTCCTTCAGGGTGGTCCTTCAGGGCGAGACATGAATGGTTGGTGTGAGTGGGTCCTTCAGGGCGAGACATGAATGGTCTGTTTGAGTCAGTACTTCAGGGCAGTCCTTCAGGGCGGTCCTTCAGGGCGAGACATGAATGGTTGGTGTGAGTGGGTCCTTCAGGGCGAGAAATGAATGGTCTGTTTGAGTCAGTCCTTCAGGGTGGTCCTTCAGGGCGAGACATGAATGGTTTGTTTGAGTCAGTCCTTCAGGGCGAAACATGAATGGTTTGTTTGAGTCGGTCCTTCAGGGTGGTCCTTCAGGGCGAGACATGAATGGTTGGTGTGAGTCGGTCCTTCAGGGTGGTCCTTCAGGGCGAAAAATGAATGGTTGGTGTGAGTCGGTCCTTCAGGGCGAGACATGAATGGTCTGTTTGAGTCGGTCCTTCAGGGCGAGACATGAATGGTTTGTTTGAGTCAGTCCTTCAGGGTGAGACATGAATGGTTGGTGTGAGTTGGTCCTTCAGGGCGAGACATGAATGGTCTGTTTGAGTTGGTCCTTGAGGGTGGTCCTTCAGGGCGAGACATGAATGGTTTGTTTGAGTCAGTCCTTCAGGGCGAGACATGAATGGTTGCTGTGAGTTGGTCCTTCAGGGTGAGACATGAATGGTCTGTATGAGTCGGTCCTTCAGGGTGGTCCTTCAGGGTGGTCCTTCAGGGCGAGACATGAATGGTTTGTTTGAGTCAGTCCTTCAGGGTGAGACATGAATGGTTGGTGTGAGTCGGTCCTTCAGGGCGAGACATGAATGGTTGGTGTGAGTCGGTCCTTCAGGGCGAGACATGAATGGTCTGTTTGAGTCGGTCCTTCAGGGTAGTCCTTCAGGGCGAGACATGAATGGTTTGTTTGAGTCAGTCCTTCAGGGTGAGACATGAATGGTTAGTGTGAGTCGGTCCTTCAGGGCGAGACATGAATGGTCTGTTTGAGTCGGTCCTTCAGGGTGGTCCTTCAGGGCGAGACATGAATGGTTTGTTTGAGTCAGTCCTTCAGGGTGAGACATGAATGGTTGGTGTGAGTCTGTCCTTCAGGGCGAGACATGAATGGTTTGTTTGAGTCGGTTCTTCAGGGTGGTCCTTCAGGGCGAGACATGAATGGTTTGTGTGAGTCGGTCCTTCAGGGTGGTACTTCAGGGCGAGACATGAATGGTTGGTGTGAGTCGGTCCTTCAGGGCGAGACATGAATAGTCTGTTTGAGTCGGTCCTTCAGGGTAGTCCTTCAGGGCGAGACATGAATGGTTTGTTTGAGTCAGTCCTTCAGGGTGAGACATGAATGGTTTGTTTGAGTCAGTCCTTCAGGGCGAGACATGAATGGTTTGTTTGAGTCGGTCCTTCAGGGCGAGACATGAATGGTTGGTGTGAGTCGGTCCTTCAGGGCGAGACATGAATGGTCTGTTTGAGTCGGTCCTTCAGGGTGGTACTTCAGGGCGAGACATGAATGGTTGGTGTGAGTCGGTCCTTCAGGGTGAGACATGAATGGTTGGTGTGAGTCGGTCCTTCAGGGCGAGACATGAATGGTCTGTTTGAGTCGGTCCTTCAGGGTGAGACATGAATGGTTGGTGTGAGTCTGTCCTTCAGGGCGAGACATGAATGGTTTGTTTGAGTCGGTCCTTCAGGGTGGTCCTTCAGGGCGAGACATGAAGGGTTGGTGTGAGTCGGTCCTTCAGGGTGGTACTTCAGGGCGAGACATGAATGGTTGGTGTGAGTCAGTCTTTCAGGGTGAGACATGAATGGTTGGTGTGAGTCGGTCCTTCAGGGCGAGACATGAATGGTCTGTTTGAGTCGGTCCTTCAGGGCGAGACATGAATGGTTTGTTTGAGTCGGTCCTTCAGGGTGGTCCTTCAGGGCGAGACATGAATGGTTGGTGTGAGTCAGTCCTTCAGGATGAGACATGAATGGTTGGTGTGAGTCGGTCCTTCAGGGCGAGACATGAATGGTCTGTTTGAGTCGGTCCTTCAGGGCGAGATATGAATGGTTGCTGTGAGTCGGTCCTTCAATTTTGCTGTACACTCGGTGTCATAATCTAGTTTGGACATTATTGTTAGTTTCCCGTATTTTGTATTATTTCCTCTCCAGCGCTCTTATTTTTCCTTCCCCTTCCTGTCTGCCTTTGTTTCTCCGCCACTTGACCTCTGATCTCCACACCTTGCTTGTGTTTGCAATCAGACGCACCTGCCGGCAATGACCAATCAGGAAGCTTCTTATGCCAACCCTGTCCGCTGAAAACACATTGTTGCCTGCACTTTGCCTGCTGTCTCCACATCCCGGGGTCAAACCTCAAGCTCCCCTCGCACACAAGCAAACACGAGGGATGCGTATCATTTGCATTTGAAGCGATACCGATGCTAAATCAGTCCCTTTGAAATGCATCCGGTGCCCAAACTGCTCCAAATGTTTCAAAACAATGCTTTACTTTTCTACGGGATTTTGTGACACGCCAGTTGAAGAAAACAGTAATTAAAATACTTCAATCGTATACATTCATTTATCTCCTGTACAGCGCTTTTATTTTTCACTCCACTTCCTGTGCTGGCCCCCTCACCTGTCCCTGATTGGCAGTCAGAGAGCTTTTTCCGATCATTTGCTTTGTGCGTCACACATGTTTACTCTCCAGCTGCACAGCCTTGTTTTTGTTTTGTTTTTAACAAAAAATGAGCTTATTTCATGCACTTGCCTGCCACCTCTGCATCCCGGGGTCCATACAAATACCAGAACAGAGCAGTTATTATCTTTCAATGGCTTTTTACAGTAGCATTTATGATGTTTTTTTAGATTTTGATAGAATTTATGAGATTCTATTACCTTAAATTGATTGGATTTTGGACTTTTTAAGACTGCGATGACAAAACGTGTTTGGACTTTATTATTCATTTCCTTGGTTTCTGTACTATTTCCTGTCCAGCGCTCTTAATTTCATTTTCCACTTCCTTTTTGTCCCTCACCTGTATCTGATTGGCAATCAGGACACATCTGTTCATGGTCGCCAGTCAAGATTCTTGTTATGTGCTCTAGACCTGGTTGGATCACTTTGCTTTTGCATTCTGCTTAATGTTCCCTGGGACTTTTGATTTGGCTTTTACCAAAATGTACAAAGCCTCCCCTATGCTTCCTGTGCACTTCCCCTGCTGCACTATTTCTTTATTTGCGTTCATCAATACACACTACCTGCACTTTGCCTGCCATCTCTGCACCCAGGGGTCCAGTCCAAACTGAAAACTAACAGTTTATGTTGGCAACGGTGGCATTATGGATCAGATGCTTTTTAGAAGTTAAAGGGGAACTGCAGTTTTTTGGAATTTAGTCTATCATTCACAGTCCTTATGTACGACAAGTTT
>NC_084560.2:9212920-9217920 GCF_033978685.3 Nerophis lumbriciformis
CACTACACACACACATACACGTTACACGCACACACATTACACGCACACACTCACACACAATACCTACACCCACATTTCACACACATACACGTTACACACACACACACACACACACACACTCACACATTACACTCACACACAATACCTACACCCACATTTCACACACGTACACGTTACACGCACACACTACACACACACATTACACTTACACGTTACACACACACACACATTACACGCACACATTCACACGCGATACACGCACACACTTTATACACATGCACACAATACACACATTACACATACACACACACACACATTAGGCGCACATTATACACACACGCACACAATACACACACACACACACACATAACACGCACACGCTCACACACAAAAAACACACACACATTACACACACACACATTCATGTTACACACACACACACACACATTACACGCACACACTTTATACACACACACACATTAGGCGCACATTATACACACATGCACACAATACACACACACACACATTACACGCTCACACCCACAATACACACACACACTTTACACACACACACACGTTCAAGTTGCACACACACACCCACACAAATTACACGCACACACTCACACACTATACACACCCACATTACACGCACACACACACACATTATACACACACACACACACACACATTATACACACACACACACACGATACACGCACGCACACACATTACACGCACACGCTCACACACAAAAAACACACCCACATTACACATACACGTTACACACACACATTAAGACGTTACACGCACACACTCACACACAATACACGCACACACTTTATACACATGCGCACAATATTCACACACACAAATTACACGCACACACTCACACACAATACCTACACCCACATTTCACACACATACACGTTACACACACACACACACACTCACACATTACACGCACACACTCACACACAATACCTACACCCACATTTCACACACGTACACGTTACACGCACACACTACACACACACATTACACTTACACGTTACACACACACACACATTACACGCACACATTCACACGCGATACACGCACACACTTTATACACGTGCACACAATACACACATTACACATACACACACACATTAGGCGCACATTATACACACATGCACACAATACACACACACACACACACAAACCACACACACACATTACACGCACACACATTCATGTTACACACACACACATTACACGCACACACTTTATACACACACACACACACACATTAGGCGCACATTATACACACATGCATAAAATACACACACACACACATTACATGCTCACACCCACATTACACACACACACTTTACACACACACACACACACACATTCACGTTGCACACACACACCCACACAAATTACACGCACACACTCACACACTATACACACCCACATTACACGCACACTCATTATACACACACACACACACACATTATACACACACACACACGATACACGCACGCACACACATTACACGCACACGCTCACACACAAAAAACACACCCACATTACACATACACGTTACACGTTACACACACACATTAACACGTTACACGCACACACTCACACACAATACACGCACACACTTTATACACACGCGCCCAATATTCACACACACAAATTACATGCACACACTCACACACAATACACACACACACATTTCACGCACACACACACATTAGACGCACATTATACACACACGCACACAATACACACACACGCGCACATGCTCACACAAAAAACACGCCCATATTACACACACACAAATACACATTACACACACACGCACACGATACACGCACACACAAAAAACACACCCACATTACACACACACACACACACACATTACACGCACACACTTTATAGACACGCACACAATACACACACACACAATTTACACACACACACAATACACACACACATTACACACACACACACACACAAATTACACGCACACACAATACACACACACATTACATGCACACACAGACACACATTATCACACACCTTAGACATTATTATTGCTCACCTGTGTCAAGTGGCCCCCTCATTATGCAAATATGAAAATGACACATTCCTTTGTGCTACTTTTGTTTTGTCAATCTGTTACACATTTTATTAGTAACGTTTTATTATGGGGACGGCGTGGCGCTGTTGGGAGAGTGGCCGTGCCAGCAACCTGAGGGTTCCTGGTTCGATCCTCAGCTTCTACCAACCTACTCACATCCGTTGTGTCCTTGAGCAAGACACTTCACCCTTGCTCCTGATGGGTGCTGGTTAGCGCCTTGCATGGCAGCTCCCGCCATCAGTGTGTGAATGTGTGTGTGAATGGGTAAATGTGGAAGTAGTGTCAAAGCGCTTTGAGTACCTTGAAGGTAGAAAAGCGCTATAAAAGTATAACCTATTTTTATAATTTTATTATCGATAAAAGTTGGGGGGGCACCTCATCAAAATCTCACCAAATGTTTGTGCTATAATGTTTTTGTCTGTGAATTATAGTTTTTATGTTATTGTGTTATTAATGTGTTAATGTTCATAACCAGACACCCCCGCCCTTCCCCCACCTAATCAAATTCTCCCCAAATTTGTACCATTACTTTGTGCTACTTTTGTTTTGTCAACCTGTTATACATTTTATTAGTATAAGGTTTATCCATAAAAGTTGGGCGCCACCTCATCAAAATCTCACCAAACATTTGTGCTACAATGATTGTGTCTGTTAATTATAGTTTATATGTTATTAATGTGTTATTATTCATAATCAGACCCCCTCTCCCAACCCCTCATCTTATCAAAATCTCCCCAAACGTGTCCCATTCCTTTGTGCTACTTTTGTTTTGTCAATCTGTTATACATTTTATTAGTAACGTTTAATTATCCATAGAAGTTGGGGGGGGGGCACCTCATCAAAATCTCACCAAACGTTTGTGCTGCAATGTTTTTGTCTGTGAATTATAGTGTTTATGTTATTAATGTGTTATTATTCATAACTCGCTGATTGGAGCTGTGGTCGCAAGGTGGTTGGTGCCTGTCGTGGCGGTAATCCTAGAACCCGCTGACCAGCGGTGAGGGATGCCGTCAAGCTGAAGAATTAGTCCTATCGGGTCCTTTTGGCTCATGGGACAGCGGAAAAGTATCGACAGGCCAAGCGGTGTGCGGCTTCAGCGGTCACGGAGGCAAAAACTCGGACATGGGAGGAGTTCGGGGAAGCCATGGAAAACGACTTCCGGACGGCTTCGAAGCGATTCTGAACCACCATCTGCCGCCTCAGGAAGGGGAAGCAGTGCACTATCAACACCGTGTATGGTGCAGATGGTGTTCTGCTGACCTCGACTGCAGATGTTGTGGATCGGTGGAGGGAATACTTCGAAGACCTCATGAATCACACCAACACGTCTTCCTATGAGGAAGCAGTGCCTGGTGAATTTGTGGTGGGCTCTCCTATTTCTGGGGCTGAGGTTGCTGAGGTAGTTAAAAAGCTCCTCGGTGGCAAGGCTGAGGATGAGACCCGCCCGGAGTTCCTTAAGGCTCTAGATGATGTGGAGCTGTCTTGGTTGACAAGACTCTGCAACATCGCGTGGGCATCGGGGGCGGTACCTCTGGATTGGCAGACCGGGGTGGTGGTTCCTCTCTTTAAGAAGGGGAACCGGAGGGTGTGTTCCTACTATCGTGGGATCACACTCCTCAGCCTTACCGATAAGTTCTATTCAGGTTTACTGGAGAAGAGGCTACGCCGGATAGTCGAACCTCGGATTCAGGAGGAACAGTGTGGTTTTCGTCCTGGTCGTGGGACTGTGGACCAGCTCTATACTCTCGGCAGGGTCCTTGAGGGTGCATGGGAGTTTGCCAAACCAGTTTACAAGTGCTTTGTGGACTTGGAGAAGGCATATGACCGTGTACCCTGGGAAGTCCTGTGGGGAGTGCTTAGAGAGTATGAGGACTGTCTGATTGTGGTGGTCCGCTCCCTGTATGATCAGTGTCAGAGCTTGGTCCGCATTGCCGGCAGTAAGTCGGACCCGTTTCCAGTGAGGGTTGTACTCCACCAAGGCTGCCCTTTGTCACTGATTCTGTTAATAACTTTTATGGACAGAGTTTCTAGGCGCAGCCAGGGCGTTGAGGGAATCCGGTTTGGTGGCTGCAGGATTAGGTTTCTGCTTTTTGCAGATGATGTGGTCCTGATGGCTTCATCTGGCCAAGATCTTCAGCTCTGACTGGATCGGTTTGCAGCAGAGTGTGAAGCGATTGGATGGGAATCAGCACCTCCAAGTCCGAGTCCATGGTTCTCGCCCGGAAAAGGGTGGAGTGCCATCTCCGGGTTGGGGAGGAGATCTTGCCCCAAGTGGAGGAGTTGAAGTACCTGGGAGTCTTGTTCACGAGTGAGGGAAGAGTGGATCGTGATATCGACAGGCGGATCGGTGCGTGGTCTTCAGTAATGCGGACCCTGTATCGATCCGTTGTGGTGAAGAAGGAGCTGAGCCGGAAGGCAAAGCTCTCAATTTACCGGTCAATCTACGTTCCCATCCTCACCTATGGTCATGAGCTTTGGGTTATGACCGAAAGGACAAGATCACGGGTACAAGCGGCCGAAATGAGTTTCCTCTGTCGGATGGCGGGGCTCTCCCTTAGAGATAGGGTGAGAAGCTCTGCCATCCGGGAGGAACTCAAAGTAAAGCCGCTGCTCCTCCACATGAAGAGGAGCCAGATGAGGTGGTTCGGGCATCTGGTCAGGATGCCACCCGAACGCCTCCCTAGGGAGGTGTTTAGGGCACGTCCGACCAGTAGGAGGCCACGGGGAAGACCCAGGACACGTTGGGAAGTCTATATCTCCCGGCTGGCCTGGGAACGCCGCGGGATCCCCCGGGAAGAGCTGGACGAAGTGGCTGGGGAGAGGGAAGTCTCGGCTTGTTATGAATATTGATATGTTAATAACATAAAGA
>NC_084560.2:9222920-9272920 GCF_033978685.3 Nerophis lumbriciformis
AAGCCAACACAAACAAACATGGCGGAAAGAACAGCAAGCTATAGCGACATTAGCTCGGATTCAGACTCGGATTTCAGCGGCTTAAGCGATTCAACAGATTACGCATGTATTGAAACGGATGGTTGTAGTGTGGAGGCAGGTAGCGAAAACGAAATTGAAGAAGAAACTGAAGCTATTGAGCCATATCGGTTTGAACCGTATGCAAGCGAAACCGACGAAAACGACACGACAGCCAGCGACACGGGAGAAAGCGAGGACCAATTCGGCGATCGCCTTCTAACCAACGATTGGTATGTGTTTGTTTGGCATTAAAGGAAACTAACAACTATGAACTAGGTTTACAGCATATGAAATACATTTGGCAACAACATGCACTTTGAGAGTGCAGACAGCCCAATTTTCATAAATTAATATATTCTGTAGACATACCCTCATCCGCTCTCTTTTCCTGAAAGCTGATCTGTCCAATTTTGGAGTTGATGTCAGCAGGCCAGGGAAGCTAGGGTCGATAGGGGGTTTAGCTCGCTCGTCTGCGGGAACAAACTGCCGCCATTGCTTGCCGTGCTAGCGTGGTCCTTTGTCCCTGAATTGCTCACACACTCCGGCAGATTCAATGGGGGTCTGGCGGCAGATTTCTTTGACTTTATGGTTGGAAATGCATCTGCTTTGAGTGTCGCAGGATATCCACACATTCTTGCCATCTCTGTCGTAGCATAGCTTTCGTCGGTAAAGTGTGCGGAACAAACGTCCAATTTCTTGCCACTTTCGCATCTTTGGGCCACTGGTGCAACTTGAATCCGTCCCTGTTCGTGTTGTTACACCCTCCGACAACACACCGACGAGGCGTGATGTCTCCAAGGTACGGAAAACAGTCGAAAAAACGGAAAATAACAGAGCTGATTTGACTCGGTGTTTGAGAAAATGGCGGATTGCTTCCCGATGTGACGTCACAACGAGAGCGAATAATAGAAAGGCGTTTAATTCGCCAAAATTCACCCATTTAGAGTTCGGAAATCGGTTAAAAAAATATATGGTCTTTTTTCTGCAACATCAAGGTATATATTGACGCTTACATAGGTCTGGTGATAATGTTCCCCTTTAAGCTGTACATCTAGCAAGAATGGGAAAAAAATTCCACCTGAAAAGCTTCAAAATTGTGTCTCCTCAGTTCCCAAATGTTTACTGAGTGTTGTTAAAAGGAAAGGCCATGTAACACAGTGGTAAATTTGCAATGTATTGCTGCCATTCAATTCTAAGTTCATGATTATTTGTAAAAAAAAAAAATTAAGTTTCTCAGTTCAAACATTAAATATCTTATCTTTGCAGTCTATTCCATTGAATATAAGTTGAAAAGGATTTGCAAATCATTGTATTCTCTTTTTATTTACCATTTACACAACGTGTAATCACAGCTCGAAGACTTCTATGGAAATGCAAGAACCGAGACTCAGATTTCCCTCGCCCGGACGCGGGTCACCGGGGCCCCCCTCCGGAGCCAGGCCCGGAGTTGGGGCACGATGGCGAGCGCCTGGTGGCCGGGCCTGTCCCCATGGGGCCCGGCCGGGCACAGCCCGAAGAGGCAACGTGGGTCCCCCCTCCAATGGGCTCACCACCCATAGCAGGGGCCATAGAGGTCGGGTGCAATGTGAGCTGGGCGGTAGCCGAAGGCAGGGCACTTGGCGGTCCGATCCTCGGCTACAGAAGCTAGCTCTTGGGACGTGGAACGTCACCTCGCTGGGGGGGAAGGAGCCTGAGCTAGTGCGCGAGGTAGAGAAGTTCCGGTTGGATATAGTCGGACTCACCTCGACGCACAGCAAGGGCTCTGGAACCAGTTCTCTCGAGAGGGGCTGGACTCTCTTCCACTCTGGCGTTGCCAGCAGTGAGAGGCGACGGGCTGGGGTGGCAATTCTTGTTTCCCCCCGGCTCAGAGCCTGCATGTTGGAGTTCAACCCGGTGGACGAGAGGGTAGCTTCCCTCCGCCTTCGGGTGGGGGGACGGGTCCTGACTGTTGTTTGCGCTTACGCGCCAAACGGCAGCTCAGAGTACCCACCCTTTTTGGATTCACTCGAGGGAGTACTTGAGAGTGCTCCCCCGGGTGATTCCCTCGTTCTACTGGGGGACTTCAACGCTCATATTGGCAACGACAGTGAAACCTGGAGAGGCGTGATTGGGAAGAATGGCCGCCCGGATCTGAACCCAAGTGGTGTTTTGTTATTGGACTTTTGTGCCCGTCACGGATTGTCCATAACGAACACCATGTTCAAGCATAAGGGTGTCCATATGTGCACTTGGCACCAGGACACCCTAGGCCACAGTTCTATGATCGACTTTGTAGTTGTGTCATCGGATTTGCGGCCTCATGTTTTGGACACTCGGGTGAAGAGAGGGGCGGAGCTTTCTACCGATCACCACCTGGTGGTGAGTTGGCTGCGATGGTGGGGGAGGATGCCGGACAGACCTGGCAGGCCCAAACGCATTGTGAGGGTTTGCTGGGAACGTCTGGCAGAGTCTCCTGTCAGAGAGAGTTTCAATTCCCACCTCCAGAAGAACTTTGAACATGCCACGAGGGAGGTGCTGGACATTGAGTCCGAGTGGACCATGTTCCGCACCTCTATTGTCGAGGCAGCTGATTGGAGCTGTGGCCGCAAGGTAGTTGGTGCCTGTCGTGGCGGTAATCCTAGAACCCGTTGGTGGACACCGGCGGTGAGGGATGCCGTCAAGCTGAAGAAGGAGTCCTATCGGGTACTTTTGGCTCATGGGACTCCTGAGGCAGCGGACAGGTACCGACAGGCCAAGCGGTGTGCGGTTTCAGCGGTTGCGGAGGCAAAAACTCGGACATGGGAGGAGTTCGGGGAAGCCATGGAAAACGACTTCCGGACGGCTTCGAAGCGATTCTGGACCACCATCCGCCGCCTCAGGAAGGGGAAGCAGTGCACTACCAACACCGTGTATGGTGCGGATGGTGTTCTGCTGACCTCGACTGCGGAAGTGGTGGATCGGTGGAGGGAATACTTCGAAGACCTCCTCAATCCCACCAACACGTCTTCCTATGAGGAAGCAGTGCCTGGGGAATCTGTGGTGGGCTCTCCTATTTCTGGGGCTGAGGTTGCTGAGGTAGTTAAAAAGCTCCTCGGTGGCAAGGCCCTGGGGGTGGATGAGATCCGCCCGGAGTTCCTTAAGGCTCTGGATGCTGTAGGGCTGTCTTGGTTGACAAGACTCTGCAGCATCGCGTGGACATCGGGGGCAGTACCTCTGGATTGGCAGACCGGGGTGGTGGTTCCTCTCTTTAAAAAGGGGAACCGGAGGGTGTGTTCTAACTATCGTGGGATCACACTCCTCAGCCTTCCCGGTAAGGTCTATTCAGGTGTACTGGAGAGGAGGCTACGCCGGATAGTCGAACCTCGGATTCAGGAGGAACAGTGTGGTTTTCGTCCTGGTGGTGGAACTGTGGACCAGCTCTATACTCTCGGCAGGGTCCTTGAGGGTGCATGGGAGTTTGCCCAACCAGTCTACATGTGCTTTGTGGACTTGGAGAAGGCATTCGACCGTGTCCGTCGGGAAGTCCTGTGGGGAGTGCTCAGAGAGTATGGGGTTTCGGACTGTCTGATTGTGGCGGTCCGCTCCCTGTATGATCAGTGTCAGAGCTTGGTTCGCATTGCCGGCAGTAAGTCGGACACGTTTCCGGTGAGGGTTGGACTCCGCCAAGGCTGCCCTTTGTCACCGATTCTGTTCATAACTTTTATGGACAGAATTTCTAGGCGCAGTCAAGGCGTTGAGGGGATCCGGTTTGGTGGCTGCAGGATTAGGTCTCTGCTTTTTGCAGATGATTTGGTCCTGATGGCTTCATCTGGCCAGGATCTTCAGCTCTCACTGGATCGGTTCGCAGCTGAGTGTGAAGCGACTGGGATGAGAATCAGCACCTCCAAGTCCGAGTCCATGGTTCTCGCCCGGAAAAGGGTGGAGTGCCATCTCCGGGTTGGGGAGGAGATCTCGCCCCAAGTGGAGGAGTTCAAGTACCTCGGAGTCTTGTTCACGAGTGAGGGAAGAGTGGATCGTGAGATCGACAGGCGGATCGGTGCGGCGTCTTCAGTAATGCGGACGCTGTATCGATCCGTTGTGGTGAAGAAGGAGCTGAGCCGGAAGGCAAAGCTCTCAATTTACCGGTCGATCTGCGTTCCCATCCTCACCTATGGTCATGAGCTTTGGGTTATGACCGAAAGGACAAGATCACGGGTACAAGCGGCCGAAATGAGTTTCCTCCGCCGGGTGGCGGGGCTCTCCCTTAGAGATAGGGTGAGAAGCTCTGTCATCCGGGGGGAGCTCAAAGTAAAGCCGCTGCTCCTCCACATCGAGAGGAGCCAGATGAGGTGGTTCGGGCATCTGGTCAGGATGGCTCCCGAGCGCCTCCCTAAGGAGGTGTTTAGGGCATGTCCGACCGGTAGGAGGCCACCAGGAAGACCCAGGACACGTTGGGAAGACTATGTCTCCCGGCTGGCCTGGGAACGCCTCGGGATCCCCCGGGAGGAGCTGGACGAAGTGGCTGGGGAGAGGGAAGTCTGGGCTTCCCTGCTTAGGCTGCTGCCCCCGCGACCCGACCTCGGATAAGCGGAAGAAGATGGATGGGACGGATGGACAACGTGACAACTTCACTGGTTTTGGGTTTTGTATTTGATGGTCTCCCTCATCAGCAGCATTTTCTGTGTAATGTTTCATGTTTCAATGTGCATTGCCAGCATCTTTAAACACACTTTTACGTCATGTTGCATTTCATTCTTTACTTTCCACAAATTCACTATTTTCATCAACTTCAGATCCAACCATGAACTATGATTTTTTTTTTTTTTTTTTTTTTTTTCATGTTTTATTAAATGTTTAAAATATGTCAAAAATGTCCTGGTAAACTCCACAGTAGGTCTTCTTTTTTACCGCCACAAATAATAACTTTTAATGAGAGTTAGTTTTGAAGACGAATATAAATCGATCAAGTATGCAGACACACAGAATGACGTCATAATCGTCGACACACATCAATTGTATTGTTTACTGTCAGGACGTCAAATTAGCACATGGGTTGTATGAAGTGTTTCTGCTGCCATCTAGCGGTGATATTGGTCCTCGCACCTAAATCGAATCGTGTATTTCTGATTTAATTCAGTATTTATGGAAAAATAAATATAATCTGAACACATGAGGAGGAAGAACATGTTTTTATTAAATGATGAATATCCATTTCACTGGAATGTTGTGTTATTTCTTGTATTTGTAGTCCATTTTAATTATTTATTTGAGGCCATGAAGGAGAAATGTTATGGTTAATAATCTTTGTTTTTTACATTATTATTATTTCTTATATTTTATAGTTATTTGTGCTCCAAACCATAACTGTTTGCATAGAAAACAGCAATAATATATTTTTAATGCACATTATATTACAGGACTTTACTGTATCTTCAATTGAAAAAGTAATAAAGTAGTTGAAATCATTTGTGTGTGTTTTATTTTTTGTACTGTATTAATATTTAAATATAGAACTTTAGTGCACACTGTGTTTTAAAGTATTCATGTATTGTGTCATTCATGGATTACAGCTTTTAAATGAGACAAGTGTGGGGAGATTTTGTCAAGGTGGGAGGGGCTACGGGGGCTGGATGACGTCACGAGTCAGAAAATGTATTTTAGAATCATTTCAAAACAAACAAACAGTAAAGAAACAAACAAAACAAAACTACAGCACAAATGAATGGCAGTGTTATTTTAATGTTTGCACGAAAAATGGGGCTAACTTCACAGGTTATTGTTAAGTGATTAAAAAGAAAGAAAGGATGAATTAGACTTTTAAACTTGGAACAATCATGATTAATCACAGATTGTTATCTGCTTGTATTATTTAAATTATCCGGAAAAAAAACAATGTTTGGATACAAATGTAATTTTATTGTCAGAATGTCATAGAGGAAATTTTTTTTTAATGTTTTATTCAAATGATTTATTTCTTCAAAACTTTAATCTCAAGTTCAGTCAGTACTTGTATTTTATTATTATTTTTCTGGAGTTATTTTACTTAGAATTATTATTTTGTTATTTTATTATTTTTATATTTTATTAAAATTATTGTATTTTATTTTACCTGGAATTATTTTACCTGTTTACTGACCGAATAACAGCAGTAAAGGAGCATGTAGAGTCAATATATATATATATATATATATATATATATATATATATATATATATCACAATACGAAGGTGCTGAGTAGTCTGGGGTTCAATCCCAGGCTCGGGATCTTTCTGTGTGGAGTTTGCATGTTCTCCCCGTGACTGCGTGGGTTCCCTCCGGGTACTCCGGCTTCCTCCCACCTCCAAAGACATGCACCTGGGGATAGGTTGATTGGCAACACCAAATTGGCCCTAGTGTGTGGATGTGAGTGTGAATGTTGTCTGTCTATCTGTGTTGGCCCTGCGATGAGGTGGCGACTTGTCCAGGGTGTACCCCGCCTTCCGCCCGATTGTAGCTGAGATAGGCTCCAGCGCCCCCCGCGACCCCGAAGGGAATAAGCGGTAGGAAATGGATGGATGGATATATATATATATATATATATACATACATATCATAAATCATTTCTATAGAAATACATCAAAATGATATCCTTTATAAAATGAATGTACAGTATTTTTTATGGTAATCCTAATATATATATTTTGGAGGGTTGTGACCCCATAAGGGTTATTACTTTTTTTCTGTAATTATTTTAATTTTAATGTTATTAATTTATGTTATTATTTTTTATTATTTATTAAAATTATTGTATTTTATTTTACCTGGAATTATTTACCTGTTTACTGACCGAATAATAGCAGTAAAGGAGCATGTAGAGTCAAATATATATATATATATATATATATATATATATATATATATATATATATATACATATAAATGATGTATGCAATATATACTGTATATATATATATATATACAGTATATATTGCATACATCATTTCTATATATATATACTGTATATATATATACATATGTATATCAATCAATCAATCAATCTTTATTTATATAGCCCGAAATCACAAGTGTCTCAAAGGGCTGCACAAGCCACAACGACATCCTCGGTACAAAGCCCACATACGGGCAAGGAAAAACTCACCCCAGTGGGACGTCGATGTGAATGACTATGAGAAACCTTGGAGAGGACCGCATATGTGGGTAACCCCCCCCCCCTCTAGGGGAGACCGAAAGCAATGGATGTCGAGTGGGTCTGACATAATATTGTGAGAGTCCAGTCCATAGTGGATCCAACATAATAGTAAGAGTCCAGTCCATAGTGGGGCCAGCAGGACACCATCCCGAGCGGAGACGGGTCAGCAGCGCAGAGATGTTCCCTGCCGATGCACAGGCGAGCGGTCCACCCCGGGTCCCGACTCTGGACAGCCAGCACTTCATCCATGGCCACCGGACCTGTGCCCCCCCCCCCCACCTCAAGGAAAAGGGGAGCAGGGGAGAAAAGAAAAGAAACGGCAGATCAACTGGTCTAACAGGGGGGCTATTTAAAGGCTAGAGTATACAAATGAGTTTTAAGATGGGACTTAAATGCTTCTACTGAGGTAGCATCTCTAATTGTTACCGGGAGGGCATTCCATAGTACTGGAGCCCGAATAGAAAACGCTCTATAGCCCGCAGACTTTTTTTGGGCTCTGGGAATCACTAATAAGCCGGAGTTCTTTGAACGCAGATTTCTTGCCGGGACATATGGTACAATGCAATCGACAAGATAGGACGGAGCTAGACCGTGTAGTATTTTATACGTAAGTAGTAAAACCTTAAAGTCACATCTTAAGTGCACAGGAAGCCAGTGCAGGTGAGCCAGTATAGGCGTAATATGATCAAACTTTCTTGTTCTTGTCAAAAGTCTAGCAGCCGCATTTTGTACCAACTGTAATTTTTTTAATGCTAGACATAGGGAGCCCCGAAAATAATACGTTACAGTAATCGAGACGAGACGTAACGAACGCATGAATAATGATCTCAGCGTCGCTAGTGGATAAAATAGAACGAATTTTAGCGATATTACGGAGATGAAAGAAGGCCGTTTTAGTAACACTCTTAATGTGTGACTCAAAGGAGAGAGTTGGGTGGAAGATAATACCCAGATTCTTTACTGATTCGCCTTGTGTAATTGTTTGGTTGTCAAATGTTAAGGTGGTATTATTAAATAAATGTCGGTGTTTAGCAGGACCGATAATCAGCATTTCCGTTTTCTTGGCGTTGAGTTGCAAGAAGTTAGCGGACATCCATTGTTTAATTTCATTAAGACACGCCTCCAGCTGACTACAATCCGGCGTGTTGGTCAGCTTTAGGGGCATGTAGAGTTGGGTGTCATCAGCATAACAATGAAAGCTAACACCGTATTTGCGTATGATGAGTGCAGGGCCAAGAACCGAACCCTGAGGAACTCCGCACGTTACCTTAACATAGTCCGAGGTCACATTATTATGGGAGACGCATTGCATCCTGTCAGTAAGATAAGAGTTAAACCACGACAAAGCTAAGTCTGACATACCAATACGTGTTTTGATACGCTCTAATAAAATATTATGATCGACGGTATCGAAAGCAGCGCTAAGATCAAGAAGCAGCAACATAGATGACGCATCTGAATCCATCGTTAGCAGTAGATCATTAGTCATTTTTGCGAGGGCTGTCTCCGTAGAGTGATTTGCCCTGAAACCGGATTGAAAAGGTTCACAGAGATTGTTAGACACTAAGTGTTCATTTAGCTGCTGTGCGACAATTTTTTCGAGGATTTTCGAAATAAAGGGAAGGTGGGACACCGGTCGGTAGTTTACCATGAGGTCAGGATCAAGGTTAGGTCTATATATATATATATATATATATATATATATATATATATATACATATATATACATATATATATATATATATACAGTATATATATATATATAGAAATGATGTATGCAATATATACTGTATATATATATATATATATATATATATATATACATATATATATATATACAGTATATATATGTATATATATATATACAGTATATATATATATAGAAATGATGTATGCAATATATACTGTATATATATATATATATATATATATATATATATGTATATGTATATATATGTATATATATATATACATACTGTATATATATATATATATATATATATATATATATATATATATATATATATATATATATATATATATATATATATATATATATATATATACAGGGGCGCCGAAAAGGGGGGGTAAAGGAGACGGATTCTAGGGGCCCATGATGGTGATGGAGGGTGGCCCAGAGAGGCCCCTAATGATGATGAAATTATAATACAGAAAAAACAATGACACTGTGTTGGGGGCCCTGTAAAGATTCTTTTCATGGGGCCCAAAATCCCTAGCGGCGCCCCTGTATATATATATATATATATATATATATATATTGCATAAATCATTTCTATATAAATATATCAAAATTATATCCTTTATAAAATGAATGTACAATATTTTTCATGGTAATCTTAATATGTATATTTTGGAAGGTTGTGACCCCATAAGAGACAAGCGGTAGAAAATGGATGGTTAGAACTCATTTTAGCTGTTTTGTTGACATAATTTTAGACGTGTCAATTGAGTCACAGTATATAGATAAGAAAAATAGTATATGTAAATATATATATATATATATATGTAAATGAATTCAATTAAAATTGTTGTACATAAAACCAAAAACAAAATTGTTCCAGTTAAGGTTAATAATGGACTTTCCCGTACAGTAGCACATAGTGACCACTGGATGGCGACATTTACACATGTTGATGTGCCCATGAAACGTGAGCCTGGACTCTATTTGCTTATTCCGCTCACTATCGGAACACTGTGCACTTGCAGGGCAACCATGACAGCCAGGCGAGCTTAAAGACGAATTGCAGGTAAGAAGCGACTGGGATTTAAAGACTAGTTGCACGCCATCGAGACGAATGTTATCCGGTGAAGTTGAGCCAGCTAGTTATAGAGCTTTACTACCCAAGTATGTGGGGCCTACTTAACCAAGTCGGCAATGAACGTAAGGCAAGTTTGATCCAAATACCAGCTGTTGTTTGTGTGTCGTCTCGGTCTATCAACGTAAGCGAAATTGAATGACAAATTATTGCTCGTTGAAAAGAAACACAAGTCCAGCAATACAGATGATCATCGATATTAAACAACGTGTGCAGCAACTTGCTAGTAAACTAGCCTCAAGCAGGCCCGGCTAGCAACAATCAACACGAAAACACTACGTAACTTCCGGGCACACGCTTCAAAATAAAACACTCGCATTGCATACAGTGACGCATTTAACATTGAATTCCATATTTGAGTAGAGCGCCGTAAATTGTGTTTGCTATAATGATCATTTAATTTCAAACCCAAACGTGTTTGTCCTCACTATGGTTTGCAGATGCGCCTTAATTTGTGAACGTTTCCAATATTCTTACTGAATCGGAGTGTGTGTCTTGCCGTGATTGTTGTGGGCTTGACGAGCTCAGCTAACTAGCAGTTAGCTTAGCTTAACTAGCACAACATAAACAAAACAAACCAGGATGTTGAACACATGGAACTAAATGCTTTGTTTACATCCATTATTCTGTCACTCGTTGGCTTGTTTACTTTATCCGGCCGATTAGGGAAAAGTCTTAAATGTTGGCTTGCGCCGACGCGCATGTTAGCATTTGTTTATATTTCTTTGTAGAAAGCAAAGATGTTGAAATGAGCAAGTTTGTAAAGAATACTGCTGGAAACGCGTCATTACCAAACTGTTCGGAATACACAAAATATGTATTTATAAGCATGCCTTATGTATAACACTGTGTAATTTAATTTAAAAACTTGTTTATATTTGTTTTGTTGGGATAATGCCAGAAAGTAAGCATAATTTATAGGTAGGTGACAAGAAAATGTCAAATGCAAAATATTTATACATTTTTTGGTTCAAGTAACATTGGAAAGCTTTTTCCAAGGTCTTTTCAATGGTGTGTGTGTGTGTGTGTGTGTGTGTGTGTGTGTGTGTGTGTGTGTGTGTGTGTGTGTGTGTGTGTGTGTGTGTGTTCTGGCAATGCTTACTTAATGGGGACATCGCTCTGTTTACACAGTCACCTTTAGGGGACCTCTGACGGTATGGGGACAAAAAAAAAAACAAGTCCCCTGAAGGGAAACCTTTTTAAATGATAGTCAGATCCATTCTGAAGATGCCTAAGTGATTTTTAAGCATACTTGCCAACCCTCCCGGATATTCCGGGAGACCCCCGAAATTCAGCGCCTCTCCCGAAAACCTCCCGGGACAAATTTTTTTCCCGAAAATCTCCCGAAATTCAGGCGGAACTGGAGGCCACGCCCCCTCCAGCTCCATGCGGACCTGAGTGACGTGTTTTCCTCTACCATAAAGCAGTTCGTCTGCCGTAAACAGCAATGTTGTGACACTCTTAAACAGGACAATACTGCCATCTAGTGCATTTCACACAGCAATGCATCATCAGAGAGGGTGTTCAGCATGGTTAGAAAAATAGTGACGGATAAATGATAAATGATAAATAGGTTATACTTGTATAGCGCTTTTCTACCTTCAAGGTACTCAAAGCGCTTTGACACTACTTCCACATTTACCCATTCACACACACATTCACACACTGATGGAGGGAGCTGCCATGCAAGGCGCTAACCAGCACCCATCAGGAGCAAGGGTGAAGTGTCTTGCTCAGGACACAACGGACATGACGAGGTTGGTACTAGGTGGGGATTGAACCAGGGACCCGGGTCGCGCACGGCCATTCTTCCACTGCGCCACGCCGTCCCAGAGAATAGAACAAGGATGGACAATTAAACCCTTAACTCAACAATGAGTAGATGAGTGTTATGTGTGTGTATATGTGTAAATAAATGAACACTGAAATTCAAGTATTTCTCTTATTTTTATATATATATATATATATATATATATATATATTTATAGCTAGAATTCACTGAAAGACAAGTATTTCTTATATATATATATATATATATATATATATATATATATATATATATATATATATATATATACATAAATAAAATAATTGACTAGGTGAATTCTAGCTGTAAATATACTCCTCCCCTCTTAACCACGCCCCCAACCACGCCCCGCCCCCCGCCCTAACACCCCCCCGCCCCCCCATCTCCCGAAATCGGAGGTCTCAAGGTTGGCAAGTATGTTTTTAAGCTTTGGCCCATAAAACATGTTTACTGGTTAGTTTGAGTGTGAGACATTTGCACAGCAGCCCCCTCACCGGGCTGTAGTTGGTACTGCACTCTCTGCTCTGCTCACACTTCTTCGGTGTATAGTTAATCACTTCCACCTGGTCCCCATTCCAAATGATTGTGTGTGTGTGTGTGTGTGTGTGTGTGTGTGTGTGTGTGTGTGTGTGTGTGTGTGTGTGTGTGTGTGTGTGTGTGTGTGTGTGTGTGTGTTTGCTTGTTTCATCTGACCACTTAACGTTCCTCCAGAAGGTATTATCTTTGTCCATGTGATGTCAGATGAAGAAAAAATGTAGCTGTTTGGCCAAAATACCCAGCAATATGTTTGGAGGAGAAAAGGTGAGGCCTTTAATCCCAGGAACACCATACATACCGTCAAGCATGGTGGTGGTAGTATTATGCTCTGGGCCTGCTTTGCTGCCAATGGAACTGGTGCTTTACAGAGAGTAAATGGGACAATGAAAAAAAAAGAGGATTGCCTCCAAATTCTTCAGGACAAGCTAAAATCATCAGTCCGGAGGTTGGGTCTTGGGCGCAGTTGGGTGTTCCAACAGGACATTGACCCCCAACACACGTCAAAAGTGGTCAAGGAATGACTAAATCAGGCTAGAATGAAGGTTTTAGAATGGCCTTTCTAAAGTACTGACTTAAACATGTGGACAATGCTGAAGAAACAAGTCCATGTCAGAAAACCAAGAAATTTAGCTGAGCTGCACCAATTTTGTCAAGAGGAGTGGTAAACAATTCAAGCAGAAGCTTGCCAGAAGCTTGTGGATGGCTACCAAAAGCGCCTTATTGCAGGTAAACTTGCCAAGGGACATGTAAGCAAATATTAACATTGCTGTATGTATACTTTTGACCCAGCACATTTGCTCACATTTTCAGTAGACCCATAATAAATTCATAAAAGAAGCAAACTTCATGAATGTTTTTTGTGACCAACAATTCCGTATTTTCCGCACTATAAGGCGCACCTAAAAACCTCAAAAGCTGACAGTGCGCCTTATAATCCGGTGCGCCTTAAATATGGACCAATATTGAGCCACAACAGGTCTCGCAACTACGGGATACATAATGTAACCCCAGCCTCTACTGTAGTGTCTATTCTATGCGCCTTATAATGCGGTGCACCTTATATATGAACAACGTTTTAAAATAGGCCATTCGTTGAAGGTGCGCCTTATAATCCGGTGCGCCTTATAGTGCGGAAAATACGGTATGTGCTCCAATCACTATCACAAAAAAATAAGAGTTGTAGAAATGATTGGAGACTCAAGACAGCATGACATTATGTTCTTTACATATATGTGTATGTATGTATGTATGTAAGTGTGTGTGTGTATGTATGTATGTATGTATGTGTATATGTATGTATGTATGTATATATATATATATATATATATATATGTATGTATGTATGTATGTATGTATGTATGTATGTATGTATGTATATATATATATATATATATATATATATATATATATATTACTGTGTGTATATATATATATATATATATATACAGTAATATATATATATATATATATATATATATACAGTAATATATATATATATATATATTACTATATATATACAGTAATATATATAATGTATATATATATGTAATATATTATATATATTATATTATATATATATATTATATATATAATATGTAATATATATATATATACAGTAATATTTATATATATATATATATATATGTATATAACTGTATATATATATATATATTATATATATAATATGTAATATATATATATGTACAGTAATATTTATATATATATATATATATGTATATAACTGTATATGTATATATATATATATATATATATACAGTAATATATATATATATATATATATATATGTATATATATATATATGTATATATATTAGAGCTGCAACTAGCGATTAATTTGATAATCGATTAATCTGTCGATTATTACTTCGGATTAATCGATTAATAATCGGATAAGAGACAAAATACATTTCTATCCTTTCCAGTATTTTTATTGAAAAAAAACCCCAGCATACTGGCACCATACTTATTTTGATTATTGTTTCTCAGCTGTTTGTACATGTTGCAGTTTATAAATAAAGGTTTATAAATATAAAATTAAATAAAAAATTTGCCTCTGTGCATAGCATAGATCTAACGAATCGATGACTAAATTAATCGCCAACTATTTTCATAATCGATTAATCGATTAGTTGTTGCAGCCCTAATATATATATATATATATATATATATCTCAAATATGTAATCAATTATTTGATTTAAAAAAAATGAAAAAACACACATTTCCTAGCGACTTGAGAAGACCTGATAAGTTGTAAAGAGATGATAGAGTATTGTTTGCTCACATATGCCATGTGGTGGTTGTTTGAGCGCACTGCAGCTAGTCCTGGATAGTCCCACTCCTTAATACGCAGGATTCTCACAGGAATGAGGCAGAAATACAACCTTACATAGTAAGGAGAAACAGGAAGTGGGTTATATATTGTATTATGTTGATGTTGTTACACTGTTTATAGCACTCAGCATAAATAGATTAGAAAAATGACAGTTAATACATGTGATCGGTGTCAGTATCGGCCGATATCGCTCATGAAAGACGGCTAGGTGCAGCATAGAACCCTGATGGTAATGTCTGACTCATATTATTATTTGTGTGTGCAGACTCAGCAGCGAACCTGTGCAAGATGAACTCTGAGGACAAGTTGGACGGCATGCTGTTCAAGTGCAGCAGTGCAGGGATGGACGTCGGCGGGCGTGTGGGGCTGGGCGGTGCGGGCGGACTGGTGGTGATGACGCTCGGGGAGCGCTCGCTGGCGGACCACCCGCTGTTGGCGGAAGACGAGGACGAAGAGGAGGACTTGACCGTAAGCTCTCTGGTGACTCACGACCTGGTACCTCCTGAGCAGCTGATGATGCAGGAGATGTCCAAGACCGGCGGCGGGGGCGAGGAGGAGGGAGCAGGCGAGGTGGGCGTGCACTTCCCCCTCAAGCTCACCCATAAGTTGCCCTGCTTGCCTGTGAGTTCATGCTGAGAAGTATTGACATTTTTTCAATATTCACCTACTGTGCAAAAGGTAAATAATAACGGTAATGTGACTGCTCCTCATAAGGTCTTTAAGGGGAACTGCACTTTTTAATTGTGTCCATCATTCACAATCTTTATGTCAGACAAGAACACATTTTTCTTTTATGTATTCTAACTCATAAATAAATGTTAGAAAAAGTCAGCTAACAAGGGAACGAATGGAAGTCACCCTATAAAGCTCTCTGAAAGACATCCATCAAAATTTTATATACACACTGTAAGTATATATGTAGTATCTAGTAACATTCATAATAACATGTAAAATGTACATATTTTCATCATTTTAAGCATGCGGCGGTGTATTCATTTCACAGACGCATCACAATGTTCACTTTCCCTTCAACAACAAGAAGACTACTAATCATGGCAGACTTGATGAGAGAAAACAAAGACTACTTTGGGACAAATGATGGTCCAGAAACTTCTATTTTTGATCCTGAATGTAATCAGGATGATCTACAAGTTTTAGAAGCTGTGTGCTAAACAGATGCAGCTTTAGTCAAACACTAAGTGTCACGACGGGGTTTTCGCAGCTTACTGCGGGGTTCGTTCTCCCGAAATGCAGACGGACCACAATAGTGGAATATATGAAGGAGAATTATCTCACTGCCATATTTTAAAGTCCATAAGACAGTCCTTCAAGCATTTTGCCGCCGTGATTATGGTTGTGGTCTAAAATGTCTTTTCATGCGACAGTTCTTTCATAACACAACCTCCATCAAGGTTTTACATACACACTGTAAGTATATATGTAGTATCTAGTAACATTCATAATAACATGTAATATTTACATATTTTGATCATTTTAAGCGTACAGCAGTGTACTAATTTCACAGACGCATCACAACCTTCACTTTCCCTTCATCGACAACAAGACTACTAATCATGGCAGACTTGATGAGAGACAACAAAGACTACTTTGGGACAAAAATGATGATCCAGAAACTTCTATTTTTGATCCTGAATATAATGAGGATGATCTACAAGTTTTAGAAGCTGTGTGCTAAACAGATGCAGCTTTAGTCAAACACTAAGCATCATGTAGCAGTACTGCTAAGTGCTAAACAAGATACACAAACATAATAAAATAATCGCTTACTGCACAAAGTCTGCTCTCACTGGGATAAAGACTGATGGGATGTTTATATCTTCCCCTTTACATCAACAAGTGTCTTTCTGGCCATTTTCGGGTCTTAGTTGGCTATCAAAATTGACCAACTTGTGGGTTTACGTCCACAACCTTTTACTATCCAGGTGAGAGACATGATTTATAATCTAGAATTAACTTTCCCCAACTCAGAGGCGATGCAGCTGCTCAATATGTCAATATAGCGGCATAAGCTCGTTCGCTCTCCGAGATCACGGCGCCGCTAAAAGTAGTTCCTCTGCGTTTGCGCAATATCATGTAAATGGAGTATTGTTGGCGGCTTTGGGATGTTTTTTTAGAGGACTTTATGGGCGCATTAGTGTACTCCTATTATTTACATTATTAGCTACCTTGTACAGGCCAAAAAAAAGAAAAATATAAGTGCTCCTTTTCTTACATTAGAATTGTGAATGATAGGCAACATTTTAAAAAGTGCATTTCCCCTTTAAGGCATACAATTCAGTGAAAGTCATAATGCTATCAAAGCATTGCATTTACTGTATATTTTACATTTAAATCAGTATTATTTGGACAATACATTTCAGTCCAATTGGCGCAAATTCAACAAATCCCCCGTTTTCGCCAATCAAATTTGTCAATTATCATGTGAACTGTGTAATCGAAACTTTTGTTTCTTGCGTAGACGAAGCAGGAACAACAACAGGTAACAACATATCAACTCTATGTAGCTCAAACAACAAAATAGTCTTCGTCCCACCTTGTTTAGACATCCTTCTGATTTTGGTGTACAGCGCTGAGCATTCTGGGTAATGTAGTACAGCATATAAACAGTTAACGACCCACACTTTACATGTATTTATAAATATTAATTTAACCTTTGTTTACCCCATACTTGCCAACCTTGAGACCTCCGATTTTGGGAGGTGGGGGGTGTGGGGCGTGGTCGGGGGTGGGGCGGGGGGCGTGGTTAAGATATATATATATATATAAGAAATACTTGACTTTCAGTGAATTCTAGCTATATATATATATTTATTTTTATTTTATTACATATATATATATATATATATATATATATATACATATATATATATATAAATACTTGAATTTCAGTGTTCATTTATTTACACATATACACACACATAACACTCATCTACTCATTGAGTTAAGGGTTGAATTGTCCATCCTTGTTCTATTCTCTGTCACTATTTCAGAACACACACATTATACAAATATACATTATAAAATCAATAAGAAAACGGGAGCTCTAATTTGGGAGTCTGAATTAGGATCAGAAGTTCCTATATAAACATTGCGCACTCACGTCGCCTTTTTGTATTGATTATTGCAGCTGTGCATTGGATTCATTTACAAATACAAACTACAACTCACAAACACTTTAGAGTTAGGCTCCACCATCAGAATGTGTACTTAAACTTATAAAGATCACATGGATATTATTCAGTGAGTTGATTCACCAAAACTAACCTGTTATACAGGAGGAAAAAGCACACAGGACGTTTCAATTGTTCACAGACTGGTCGCGCTCATCAGAATGACAAGACACTTCCGGTCTGCAGGTGATAGCATTCAATTGGGAAGAAACGCCCTACTGCCCCCTACTGACCAATGTGAATACTGATAAATGTGTAATGACAGCTCCAAAAACGAATTCAAACCACAAAATAAAATAAATAAATCAACACAAAAATGTGACACATTATGGGTGGGTCACATATGCATGTACAGTAGATGGCAGTATTGTCCTGTTTAAAAGTGTCACAACATTGCTGTTTAGGCAATGTGGTGAACAGGCTGTCAACACGTCACTCAGGTCCGCATGGAGCTGGAGGGGACGTGGCCTCCAGCTCCGCCTGAATTTCGGGAGATTTTCGGGAGAAAATTTGTCCCGGGAGGTTTTCGGGAGAGGCGCTGAATTTCGGGAGACTCCCGGAAAATCCGGGAGTGTTGGCAAGTATGGTTTACCCAGGGTACGTCAATTAAGACCAGATTCTCATTTGCAATGCTGACCTAGGAAAGAGGCAGCATTTACATGACCGAGATGTTGAAGTGTGATAACAATTTCTTATCGTGTCATTTATCAACAAAAGTTACCGCTATACTTTGCTCTCAACAGTTCACAAATGTTTTTAATGTGCTAAATGAATGTTTAAGATGGACAAAGCTTTTACTGCCATCTGGAGTCTTCTTGGAATTAGAGGAAAACGCCAGTATCGTGTTTTGTTTTCACATTTTTGTTGAAATCATGTGCTTGTTGAAGTGAAGGTAACAAGGAACACTTCAGACATTGATAACAAATTTGGAAAGTCACATTTTGTTTCAATGACATTAAGAAAAAAAACGGTAAACGTTCTGAAAAAGCTCTTGCAAATTCAGACATTTTAAGGCCGCAACAGTCACACAAAAAAATGATGAATTGACATTTGTATTCTGTTGTCACACAGTTAATACTAAAGAAGTATATATTCAACAGTTTTCCGAATAACATTAATATATGATAGCGGCGTTACTTTTACTAGTAACAAGTATTCGAATGAATTACTTTTATGTACGTTACAATAACAGTTATCAAGACGTGTGCAGTAACCTGGCATGCTACTTTTGATATCAACAAGACAGCGTCAGAAGCACAGCAAGTTCAATGCAGGAAATATATTTGTACTAATTAAAGCATCAACCAGAACTCATACACTTGTATGTAATACATGCACACTTACACACTACTACTGCGAGGGAATAACGAACAACAAATGAATGATTTAAGTGACAAGCTAGGTATCCTACAATACCTTGTTTGTGGACAAGGAAGACTACAGCAATGGAAGCATGTTCAATCACTATTAATTAGCGTGAACATTTTAAAAATGCCGCTGCCAAACTAACAAACACAGCTGAGCCAAAGCTTGTCTGTCTGGGCGCTGATGTCACATGTCACTTAACAACAGGCAGCGCCTTTTAAAGGCACACACTCTGCTCTCATGAAACATCACAACTAGGGATGTCCCGATCCAGGTTTTTGCACTTCAGATCCGATACCGATATTGTTTTTGCATTTCCGATCCGATACCGATACTGACCGATACCGATACTGGCCTATCCGAGCATGTATTAAAGTTTAAAGTTATTTAGCCTACTTAGTTGTCAGAATCATGTTGAAAAGGGTTTTAGTACTCTTGATAACAACTAGCCAGCTGAATTAGGTGAGTTTGAATAATACACAATGGTTGGTAACAAGAAACTGACCTGTTTATTCAAGGATAAACACAAAATAGACAAAATTATACATGACAAACAGAAATGGCATCATTGAACTAGGGCTGGGCGATATTGCCTTTTTTTAATATTGCGATATTTTAAGGCCATATTGCGATACACAATATATATCTCGATATTTTGCCTTAGCCTTGAATGAACACTTGATGCATATAATCACAGCAGTATGATGATTCTATGTGTTTTGATTGATTGATTGAGACTTTTATTAGTAGGTTGCACAGTGAAGTACATATTCCGTACAATTGACCACTAAATGGTAACACCCCAATAAGTTTTTCAACTTGTTTAAGTCGGGGTCCACTTAAATTGATTCATGATACAGATACATACTATCAGATATATACTATCATCATAATACAGTCATCACACAAGATAATCACATTGAATTATTTACATTATTTATAATCCGGGGTGTGGAGGGGGGCGCCTGATGTAAGTGTCAAAAAGACAGCCAAAAGAGTTTGATATGAGAATAAATCTAAAGTTAAAATATAGGGTAGAAATGCACTCATTTGCAGGAAATGTAGTCTTGATTTTCAAAATGTTCTTTCAAGGCTTGCATGTCTACATTAAAACATTCTTCTTCATACTGCATTAATATATGCTACTTTTAAACTTTCATGCAGAGAAGGAAATCACAACTAAAAAAATCACTAATTTTTTCATACGGTGTTGATCTGGAAATTTTTGCCTCTGCATTTTGATGGTGTAGGGGATGGAGATAAGCGCCTCGACAGACGTCACAATATTTGAAAAATGATGACGAAAACTGTTTTCTCTGTCGTGTCCGTGTGTCGAAAATTGTTATGCGCTTATTTTTTTATTTGATTTTGTGCGTGGCATAGATTTGCTATGCGCAGAGGACGCTTAAACAGTGCGCAATTGCACAGGCGAGCACCTTAGAGGGAGCTAACGTTAGCCTTGCTGCTACCTCTCTGCTCGGGGAGGACGTATACGTATGTGACGTGTGTCGTGACAGTATGTGACGTGTACTTGCTGTCTGTGAGAGGGAGACACAGGAAAGAGTGAGAAGAGCCTGTCGTGTAATGCCAGCAGCTAAAAGCAACTGCGTGAGAATCCACAGACCTGTGGATGTGTTGAAGGTGTGCTGGAAAATGCGGAACGGAAATTACGGAGCAGCAGAAAAGTGGAATGTATTATTTAAATAGGTGCGTTGGAAAACACGGACCGGAGTTTTTTTTTAAAACTGGATCTGGATCGGCATTTTCCCATGCCTTGCCGATACGCAATTTTTGGCAAATATCGGCAGCCGATCCGATCCAAATATCGGATCGGGACATCCCTAATCACAACTGCATATGCCTGTTTTTTTATTTATTTAATTAACACAATAATTACACTGCAAAAACTAAAATCTTAGTAAGATTAAATATCTCAAATAGGGGGGATATTTGCTTATTTTCTGTCTGATAAGATAATTCTTCTCACTAAGCAGATTTTATGTTAGTGTTTTAAGGGTTTTGGTCCTAAATGATCTCAGTAAGATATTACAGATTGTTTCTGAGATTTGATGACCTATATTGAGTAAAACATGCTTGAAACTAGAATATCAACTGTTGCAAAGCTGTGTCATCAACACTCACAAGTATCAAACTACTTTTTTAAAAGTAATAATTTCTAAGATAATGGCACTAACATTTACTTAATTTAAGAATATTTTTCAACATATTGGGCAAAAAGGTCCCTTTTTTTTTTCCAGCAAGAAAAGTGCACTTATTAGTGAGAATATACTTATTTGAAGGTATTTTTGGATTTATTGAGGTTAGTTAATTTGACTTGTTTTGGAAAGTCTTGACAAGCCGAATTTTCTTGTTCTATTGCAGGGGTCGGCAACCCGCGGCTCTAGAGCCGCATGCGGCTCTTTAGCGCCGCCCTAGTGGCTCTCTGGAGCTTTTTCTAAAATGTATGAAAAATGGAAAAAGATGAGGGGAAAAATATATATTTTTTGTTTTAATATGGTTTCTGTAGGAGGACAAACATGACACAAACCTCCCTAATTGTTATAAAGCACACTGTTTACATTAAACATGCTTCACTGATTCGAGTATTTGGCGAGCGCCGTTTTGTCCTACTAATTTTGGCGGTCCTTGAACTCACCGTAGTTTGTTTACATGGAACATTTCTCCGACTTTCTAGGACGTGTTTTATGCCACTTCTTTTTCTGTCTCATTTTGTCCACCAAACTTTTAACGTTGTGCATGAAAGGTGAGTTTTGTTGACGTTATTGACTTGTGTGGAGTGCTAATCAGACATATTTGGTCACTGCAAGCTAATCGATGCTAACATGCTATTTAGGCTAGCTATATGTACATATTGCATCATTATGCCTCATTTGTAGCTATATTTGAGCTCATTTAGTTTCCTTTAAGCCCTCTTAATTCAATTTATATCTCATGACACACTATCTGTATGTAATATGGCTTTTAATTTTTTGCGGCTCCAGACAGATTTGTTTTTGTATTTTTGGTCCAATATGGCTCTTTCAACATTTTGGGTTGCCGACCCCTGTTCTATTGGCAGATAATTTTGCGTAGTTCAAATAAAATACCCCCAATTTTTTTTCTTCTTGTTTCTGAACAAATGAACACTGACTTTTTGCAGTGTAGTAATTCATTACATTTATTAAAGAGTCATTTTGTTACTAATTTGATTAATTTTTTAGCAATGTAGCAATAATACATTTTTTTAAATACATTTTCCCAACACTAATATTCAGTGCCTTCCTGTTTTTTAACTATTGATTTGTTTTCCCTCCATATCGCCCGTCTCCACTTCCAGCTCTTTCAAAAAGGCGTTAACTAAAGTGCAATATTATTAATATGTAAAGATGACAGATGACGTTCCTTAAACTAGATTCCATCCATCCATCCATCCATCCATTTTCTACCGCTTGTCCTGTTCGGGGTCGCTGGGGCTGCTGGAGCCTATCTCAGCTGCGTTCACACTTTCAAAATAGCTTATTTTGTCCTCTGAGTGCATGCTTAATTTTCGATTGGAATTTTGCTAAATAATTTTTCTGTTTATGCTCTTTTTTTTTTTTTTTTTCAGCTCAACATTAAGCAAGAATTAAAATTGACTGAGTCACCAGTGCAGATAAAGAAGGACAAAAAAGCAGTCAAGGATCTGATCATTTGTCCCAAGAAGAAGAAAAGGAAACAACACTCACCAGCAAAGGTACAAAGGAGAAAATTACCGTATTTTCTGGACTACAAAGGTATATAAACCACACGCTCTAAATCTTAGGGGAAAAAATATTTAGATATATCAGCCGCATAGGTCTATAAAGTACCAATTATCGTCACACACACACTAGGTGTGGTGAGATTATTCTCTGCATTTGACCCATCACCCTCACCCCCTGAAAGGTGAGGGGAGCAGTGAGCAGCAGCGGTGGCCACGCCCTGGAATCATTTTTGGTGATTTAACTCCCAATTCTAACCATTGATGCTGAGTGCCAAGCAGGGAGGTAATGGGTCCCATTTTTATAGTCTTTGGTATGACTCAGCCGGGGTTTGAACTCACGACCTACCCATCTCAGGGCGGACACTCTAAGCCGCAGATATATACGTTGTGAAATGAGTTATTTACACATGAATATTCTGTAAATATTTTTTTTTTTTTACATACCTTAATTGTTTCCAACGCGGCAGTAAAACGGCTGATCAAACAAAACAGAAGTCGTCGTCGTGGACCCACTAGCTGCGCAAGCTCGCTCTCCAATCAGCTAAACAGACTCGATAACTCCACGGTGACGTTTTGGTGGATTTACTGAGGAATTTGTGAAACTGAAACAATACATAAAGAATGCCATTGTAAGTTAATAATGCTAACACAGACACTAAACATGTTAGTATATTAGCTAATGCTAATGTCGCTGGCTTAATTACATTATGATAGCACGTACAAATATGCATGAAAACCCTCCTACAGACATCACACATGGGACGGTTTAGTAAGTTAGAATTGTTTTAGTTATATTGTAAAACTTACAAACGTTGCTCGGAGTGATGAATGAAAGGCCTACTGAAATGCGATTTTCTTATTTAAACGGGGATAGCAGGTCCATTCTGTGTCATACTTGATCATTTCGCGATATTGCCATATTTTTGCTGAAAGGATTTAGTAGAGAACATCGACGATAAAGTTCGCAACTTTTGGTCGCTGATAAAAAAGCCTTGCCTGTAGCGGAAGTAGCAGACGAGTAGCGTGACGTCACAGGTTGTGGAGCTCCTCACATCCGCACATTGTTTACAATCATGGCCACCAGCAGCGAGAGCGATTCGGACCGAGAAAGCGACGATTTCCCCATTAATTTGAGCGAGGATGAAAGATTTGTGGATGAGGAAAGTGAGCGTGAAGGACTAGAGGGCAGTGGGAGCGATTCAGATAGGGAAGATGCTGTGAGAGGCGGGTGGGACCTGATATTCAGCTGGGAATGACTAAAACAGTAAATAAACCCAAGACATATATATACTCTATTAGCCACAACATAACCAGGCTTATATTTAATATGCCACAAATTAATCCCGCATAACAAACACCTCCTCCCTCCCGTCCATATAACCCGCCAATACAACTCAAACACCTGCACAACACACTCAATCCTACAGCCCAAAGTACTGTTCACCTCCCCAAAGTTCATACAGCACATATATTTCCCCAAAGTCCCCAAAGTTACGTACGTGACATGCACACAGCGGCACGCGATCAAATGTTTGGAAGCCGCAGCTGCATGCGTACTCACGGTACCGCGTCTGCGTATCCAACTCAAAGTCCTCCTGGTAAGAGTCTCTGTTGTCCCAGTTCTCCACAGGCCAATGGTAAAGCTTGACTGTCATCTTCCGGGAATGTAAACAATGAAACACCGGCTGTGTTTGTGTTGCTGCAGTCGGCCGCAATACACCGCTTCCCACCTACAGCTTTCTTGTTTGCTGTCTCCATTGTTCATTGAACAAATTGCCAAAGATTCACCAACACAGATGTCCAGAATACTGTGGAATTTTGCGATGAAAACAGACGACTTAATAGCTGGCCACCATGCTGTCCCAAAATGTCCTCCACAATCCGTGATGTCACGCGCTGACGTCAGCAGGATATTTCGCGCGAAATTTAAAATTGCACTTTAGTAAGCTAACCCGGCCGTTTTGGCATGTGTTGCAATGTTAAGATTTCATCATTGATATATAAACTATCAGACTGCGTGGTCGGTAGTAGTGGCTTTCAGTAGGCCTTGAAGAATCCATACAAGTAGAAACGCTATGGACGACTAGACGACACTTCTACTTCCGGTTGAAAGCACTAAATGGAAGGACACTGCAGCACCAATAGTGAGCGAACTCATCCAAAAGATGGCGCCATAGCACAAACAATGACACACCTGTTTAGTGTCTTTGCTTGATTTTATTGTTGTTGTTTTTTTAACTTTTGGCATTATGGTAGTCAGCGAAGAAATATCCATACATCAGCCACACCGTTTTATAAGCCGCAAGGTCCAAAGTGTAGGGAAAACCTTTTCACATTGTCATTATGAGGTATTGTGTGTAAAAAGAACTGATTTAGTTATATTGTTAAACCTAAAAGCGTTGCTTGGAGTGATGAATGAAGAATCCGTACGAGTAGAAACGTTACGGACATCTAGAACAGGGGTGTCAAACTCATTTTAGCTCAGGGGCTGCATGGAGAATAATCTGTGCACACGCGGGCCGGGCTTTTAGAATCATGGCTTTAAAACAAAAAAAATAAATACAGCTTCAGATTGTTTTATTTGTCTTACTTTGGCCAAAAATACAATAAAAATATAGAAAAAACTACCACCAGCGGTAAAGTTCAGATCCATGAAGGATAGAAGAAAGTGAATGAATGTTTATAACTAAATACATTTACATGTGCATAAAAATGTGTTTTCTTTTGTATTGTTTTTTTTAATGAATTAAAGTAGAAGTAATGTTTATGACAACCTTTTTCCAAAACACAATATAGAATGTGATAACATGATAATGCATACATTTATCATTTGTTTTCAAAACGCTTACAAAAAAGTGGGAGAGCAAAAATTTACTGTAGGACCCCATTTTTATGACTTAATGGGACCCCTTTTGAAAATTCCTAGCGCCAACACTGATGGAGTATTGGTGCGTGCAAAACAGCAGCAGGCGGCTGTGGCCTGCGGGCCGGTTCTAATACTAATCAAATATCATCCCGGGGGCCATAGATCATTCATTCGGGCCTTGACTTTGATACCACTGATCCAGAAGATGGAACGGCACTTGTACTTCCGGTTGAAATAACTAAACAGAAGAACCCAGCAGCACCTGAAGTGAGCAAACTTGTCCAAAAGATGGCGCCATAGCACGAACAATAATCAAATCAATCAATGTTTATTTATATAGCCCTAAATCACAAGTGTCTCAAAGGGCTGCACAAGCCACAATAACATCCTTGGTTCAGATCCCACATAAGGGCAAGGAAAAACTCACAATCCAGTGGAATGTCAATGAGAATGACTGAGAAACCTTGGAGAGGACTGCAGATGTGGGTGACCCCCCCCCCCCCACCCCCCCTCTAAGGGAGACCGGATGCAATGGACGTCGAGTGGGTCTAGCACAGGGGTTGGCAACCCGCGGCTCCGGAGCCGCACGCGGCTCTTTGATCACTCTGATGCGGCTCAGCATCTTACTTGCTGAACCCCCCAATTTTCCCCGTGAGACTTCCGGATTTCAGTGCCTCTCGCAGAAAACCCCCGAGATTATTATTCATCGATTTTCACCCTTACGGCTATAATAAGGACGTACCATGATGGTACAACATTTGGTGCCCTCTCCAATCTGTATTAACAGCGTGCCAGCCCAACACTTGTTATACAACATACATCTTCTGCTTGAACACGTACGTGACAGCAAGGCATACTTGGTCAACAGCCACACAGGTTACACTGACGGTGGTCATATAAAACAACTTTAACACTCTTACTAATAATGCGCCACACTTTGAACCAAAACCAAACAAGAATGACAAACACATTTCGGGAGAACATCTGCACCTTAACACAACATAAACACAACAGTACAAACACCCAGAATCCCATGCAGCCCTGACTCTTCCGGGCTACATTATACACCCCTGCTACCACCAACATCCCCCCCCCACCCACCCCCCACCCCCCCACCCCCCCCCCCCCCCCCCCCCCTCTGTGCGTCGGTTGAGGTGGGCGGGGTTTGGTAGCGGGGGTGTATAATGTATCCCGGAAGAGTTAGGGCTGCATGGGATTCTGGGTATTTGTCCTGTTGTGTTTATGTTGTGTTACGGTGCAGATGTTCTCTCTTTGTTTGTCATTCTTGTTTGGTGTGGGTTCACAGTGTGGCGCATTATTAGTAAGAGTGTTAAAGTTTTGTTTTTTTATACCGTCACCGTCAGTGTGACCTGTGTGGTTGTTGACCAAGTATGCCTTGCTGTCACCTACGTGAGCAAGCGTAAGCCTCATACAACGTGTGGCTGATCAGGCACGCTGGCTGTAGTGGGTGCTGTATGCTGTACCATCACGGCACGCATGACGCTGACAAGCGCCATTCATTTAAAACCCGCGTGCCGCCATTCATTTAAAACCCGCGTGCCGCACCAGCTTTCAAATTCCACATAAAGGTGTGGGCAGCATGTCTGAGACCCCTGGTTTATACATAGCACAAAGCAAAAAAAAACTCTGTATGCAGTGTTATTTCATTTAAAAGTTCATTAAATTTTTGCGACTCCCATTGTTTTCTATAATTTTTTAAACTGGTCAAAATGGCTCTTTGACTGGTAAAGGTTGCCGACCCCTGGTCTAGCATAATATTGTGAAAGTCCAGTCCATAGTGGATCTAACATAATAACATAACACCATTTCAGTGTCTTTGCATGTGGTTTATGAAAACTATTTTTATTATGGCCGTCAGCGAAGGAAAATCCATGAATTAGCCGCACCGTTTTATAAACCGCGGGGCTCAAAGTGTAGAAACAAAATAGTGGCTTACAGTCCGGAATTTAGGATAATTATGTTTGTTAGCAAAGTACACGTTTACAATAAATAAGGATTTCCCCGAAGATTGCAAAATATCCAAATGTATTTTCTTGTGGGATTGTGTCACAGATCCTGAGCATTAATGACGACGGTTCCTTTGGCATTCAGAACCCCAAGTGCCACGTGTGTGTTCACTGTAACGCAGCCTTCAGAACCAACTACCATCTACAGAGGCACGTCTTCATTCACACTGGTACGCCTTGTCCAAATGTCACTTCTCACTTGGAAAATAACTGTTTTTGATCAAGTTTGCATCCTGTATGGGAACCATGTTTCAGGCGAGAAACCGTTCCAGTGCAGCCAGTGTGACATGCGCTTCATTCAGAAGTACCTTCTCCAGAGGCACGAGAAAATTCACACCGGTGGGTGTTCCCGTGCAAGAATCGAACCTTGTTTTGATGTTGTTTAACCCAAGTGGGTCATAGTGTGTGTTTTTGCTCTGCATTGTCATGCTCAGGCGAGAAGCCTTTCCGCTGCGACGAGTGTGGTATGAAGTTCATCCAGAAGTATCACATGGAGAGACACAAGAGGACACACAGTGGAGAGAAGCCCTACCAGTGCGACTACTGTCACCAGGTTATATTTGTTACTGCTTCAAAATTCTCGGTAGTCATATTTGATCGTGAGAATTGTGGGCAAAAAGGTGATAGCCGTATGGATTGAGATAGAACTTGGGTTGGGCATCGACGTAACCAGGTCTTACATTCCCATTCTCCAAAACTAGAGATGTCCGATAATATATAATCGGCCGATAAATGCTTTAAAATGTGATACCGGAAATTATCGGTATCGGCTCCAAAAAGTAAAATGTATGACTTTTTAAACCGCCACTGTACGGAGTGGTACACGGACGTAGGGAGAAGTACAGAGCGCCAATAAACCTTAAAAGCACTGCCTTTGCGTGCCGGCCCAGTCACATAATATCTACGGCTTTTTACACACACAAGTGAATGCAAACGCATATTTGGTCAACAGCCATACAGGTCACACTGAGGGTGGCCGCATAAACAACTTTAACACTGTTACAAATATGCGCCACACTGTGAACCCACACCAAACAAGAATGACAAACACATTTCGGGAGAACATCCGCACCGAAACACAACATAAACACAACAGAACAAATACCCAGAATCCCTTGCAGCAGTAACTCTTCCGGGACGCTACAATATACACCCAAACCCCCCCCAACCACCTCAACCTCCTCATGCTCTCTCAGGGAGAGCATGTCCCAAATTCCAAGCTGCTGTTTTGAGGCATGTTAAAAAAATAAATAAAAAAAGCACTTTGTGACTTCAATAATAAATATGGCAGTGCCATGTTGGCATTTTTTTCCATAACTTGACTTGATTTATTTTGGAAAACCTTGTTACATTGTTTAATGCATCCAGCGGGGCATCACAACAAAATTAGGCATAATAATGTGTTCATTCCACGACTGTATATATCGGTATCGGTTGATATCGGAATCGGTAATTAAGAGTTGGACAATATCGGATATCAGCAAAAATGCCATTATCAGACATCTCTACCCAAAACCATCAACATTTGTAAACGTTGTTTACTATTGCCGATTCCTAGTCCATAGAATGTATCAAGCATTTCATTTCATTCAATAATCCTCCATGGCCGAAAATACATTCTTACAAGTATTATTATCACTGAAGGACGAGGCTAAACATGTTACACAGCTGCTAAAAATGAAACGTGCTTAGTAGGATTGTACGTTACACCGATACTAATAAAGTGCCGCTGTACTAATGAATTAAAAAAGGAACTATATTGTTTTTGAAACATCCATCCATTTTCTACCGCTTGTCCCTTTCGGGGTCGCGGGGGGTGCTGGAGCCTATCTCAGCTGTATTCGGGCGTTAGGCAGGGTACACCCTGGACAAGGCGCCACCTCAGAAACATATCGGTACTTTATTTTATGGTCACTGGTGACCAGAGGTGGGTAGAGTAGCCAGAAATTGTACTCAAGTAAGAGTACTGTTACTTTAGAGATTTATTACTCAAGTAAAAGTAAGGAGTAGTCACCCAAATATTTACTTGAGTAAAAGTAAAAAGTATGTTGTGAAAAAACTACTCAAGTACTGAGTAACTGATGAGTAACATACACACTCATATATATATATATATATATATATATATATATACATACATACATACATATACATTGATATATACAGTATATAATTTATAAGTATTTATTTTGCTGTTTTTGTTTACATGTTAAAGGTGTTTTAATGAATATACATGCATGTTTAACATATAGATTCCTTTCTTTAATGAAGACTAGAATATAAGTTGGTGTATTACCTGATTCTGATGACTTGCATTGATTGTAATCAGACAGTAGTGATGATAACGTCCACGTTTTCAAATGGAGGAGAAGAAAAGTTCTTTCTGTCCAATACCACATGAAAGTGGTGGGTTTTTGGCATCCTATTTGTCCAGCTTCCATATTCGTTTTTATACACTTTACAAGAAATATATTGGCGTCAAACTCCGTAGCTTGCTAGCTTGTTTGCGCTGGCTTTCGGAGACTCTTGTTTTGAAAGCGCAGGCGCGATGGCGCGGCACTTTTATTGTGAAGACAGGAACGTCCTCATGTGCGGTCAGTCTTGAGGCTTTTGACGGTACGGTTGAAATAAAACAAGTATCTTTTTTCCCTCACACTTTTGATTGATTGATTGGAACTTTTATTAGTAGATTGCACAGTACAGTACATATTCCGTACAATTGACCACTAAATGGTAACACCCCAATAAGTTTTTCAACTTGTTTAAGTCAGGTCATGTGACCACCTGGCTCTGTTTGATTGGTCCAACGTCACCAGTGACTGCATCTGATTGGTGGAACGAAGTGAAACGTCACCAGTAAGGCAGGCACTTTGAAGGTCTGTCTGACAGACCAAAACAAACAAAGCGTGCATTAACAGATCGTTAAAAATTAGTAGCGAGTAGCGAGCTGAATGTAGATAAAAGTAGCGGAGTAAAAGTAGCGTTCCTTCTCTATAAATATACTTAAGTAAAAGTAAAAGTATGTTGCATTAAAACTACTCTTAGAAGTACAATTTATCCCAAAAGTTACTCAAGTAGATGTAACGGAGTAAATGTAGCGCGTTACTACCCACCTCTGCTGGTGACATTGCTGGTAGTATAAGCCAAGACACATGTAAGTCAACACACACACACACAGAGCACTTACAAGCGGAAACAGCGTGCAGACAGAAGCGGGAGAATGAACGTATTTTGGCTTCAAATCAAATCAAATCAACTTTATTTATAGAGCACATTTAAAATTTACCACAGGGGTAGCCAAAAACTAATGATAAAAGTGAAGATATAAACACCGAAGCGCTGCAAGCGGTGATTTAAATCATAACTAGCTAGCGGCTAACGTCCATTCACAGTGTATTGGCTGCTTCTAAATCACTAATCAGAATCAGAACCAGAAGTACTTTATTAATCCCTGAGGGGATGGGACGGGAGTAAAAAAAAAAATTCAATCAAAGGCTGGACACCAGGAAGAGGGTCCAAACTGAGGCCAAAGAAAAAATCTCATAGTCATAGCACACATAAACACGTTACATAGAATCAACAAAACTTGCAACAGAGGGGAGGGAGGCCGGCTGCTGCTGTATGAGCGCTACTCAGCCGTCCATCGCCCCTAGGGGAATCAAGCAATGGTGAAGGCAATCCTGGCCTCCATGGCGACAAAGTATGTTTTTTACAAGTATCATCCCTGCAGGACGAGGAATAGCTAAACATGCTTCACCACACACCGTAGGAGGATACAATAGCTAACCGCTAACAGCAAGTTAGCGCTCTGAATGTAAACAAATGGCATTCTGGTCACATTCTGTGATTTATTTAGCCTCCAGCAAATAACAGTACCGTACTTAGAATCTTTGTGGTCACAGAAGGTGACCGGAATGCCATTTGTTTACAACTGAATGGAATGCTAACGCGATCGCCTCCGACTATTTTGGAGTTCTGCCACACAATACCTCAATGCTAACGAGAGGAAATTACACTTCAACGACTGTGGACTTTGTTTTGCTCGAACAATTGTGCGTTATAAAAGAAAATAGGGTACTAGTTGAAATATTGTGTTGATATTGTCAAAAGCACTCACCTTAAATCAGTGGTTCTTAACCTTGTTGGAGGTACCGAACCCCACCAGTTTTATATGCGCATTCACCGAAACCTTATTACTGAAAAATAAAATGTTTTTTTTTTCAAATTCAAGAAAAAGTAATATGTTTTTTTACTGGTGAACAAAATGAACCGTGCATGAACACCACCCTGTTCAAAGAACAAAACCAACACAGTGCATGAACTCACAAGAAATTACACACCTTACACACTTTTTCGCCACTTTTCTCTGAGTTTGTAGGGTAGTTTAGATGTAATTAGCCTTAGGTTCGATGGGATATCCATCCATCCATCCATTTTCTACCGCTTATTCCCTTTTGGGGTCGCGGGGGGCGCTGGAGCCTATCTCAGCTACAATCGGGCGGAAGGCGGGGTACACCCTGGACAAGTCGCCACCTCATCGCAGGGCCAACACAGATAGACAGACAACATTCACACTCACATCCACATACTAGGTCCAATTTAGTGTTGCCAATCAACTTATCCCCAGGTTCATGTCTTTGGAAGTGGGAGGAATTCCTCCAAATACTGTAAATCTTGCATTACATTACAGCATCCTCTCAAATACAGTGCATATGCATGCAGCATTTTCCCATCCTCAGCTTTAATCGCTATCCAATTGAAGGCTTTTTCCAAGGAAGCTCCTGAAATTTTCATCTCATTTCCAAAGTGTTCTTTTAAGAGGCGCCTTGCTTCATTATAGCCCCTACTGGCTTCCATGTGCAAACAGCTGCGAACTAAGTCTCTTGGCAAACCAGAGATAAATTGCTCAAGGTAGTTGAGTCGGTCTTGATTATTCTCAGTCTTGTCTTCAATCAAGTGTTCAAATGCATGGATAAAAGACTGATATGCCAGTGGGTTACCAGCAAACACCAACATCTCTCTTGCTGGTAGTAGAGACAGTTTTTGCTGTGAGACAATGAGTTTTGCGATGTCACCATGAATTGATTAACGTGGACCCCGACTTAAACAAGTTGAAAAACTTATTGGGGTGTTACCATTTAGTGGTCAATTGTACGGAATATGTACTGTACTGTGTAAACTGTGCTGTTTCATATTATGTATTATCTTCCTTTGCAATCTACTAGTAAAAGTTTCAATCGATCAATCAAAAAACCTGCAAATCAGATGGAAAATTAGAGGGAACATTGTTTGGGGGTATCCATAATACGCCGATAGGGGGAAGTTTTTATTTACACGATAAGTCGGAAGTGTCTTTACCTCCGTGGCGGAGGCTCCGCCGAACCCCTGAGGCCGACTCACCGAACCCAGGTTAAAGGGGAACATTATCACAATTTCAGAATGGTTAAAACCATTGGCGTTGTTAGGCCTATTTTAGGGGGGCTCAAGCCCCCCTAAAATATTCTTAAGCCCCCCTAAATAATTTTTTTTTTTTTTTTTTTTTTTTTACAAATACATGCCGACATAGTCATTATAAAGTGGCCCAAATATGAGTTTAAATAGATAATCATATAACCTGTTATTATTCACTCAGTTTCCCCTCACTTCGTAGCGTAAGGTAGAGAGCCCCTTTAGTGCGTCGGTATCCAATCCATTCCACTTGTTCATATAGAAAATGCCCACATCACTCAAATTCCAGTCCGCATTTTCTCTGCGACCTTGCTTGCGGTCCTGCAGGTGTACGAAGCACATTATCTTCCTTTACAATGAGTGAAGCTGCACGAATCCTTGTGTGTGCAATTGTAAATAATTTAGTGTTTAAGTTTTGTGTTTCTTGTAGAATCTATATAAAGTAATGTACATTAGCCTATTGTTAAAATAATGAAAAAAACATCATTAAATATATTTGTTTTATTGTATTGTTACATTAATAGCTGTTGTATTATTATAGGATGGCTTGTTAAACATTTCATAGGATTTTCAGATGATGATTTTCAAATGAATAAATACATAAAAAGAAAAAGAAAAAAAAATGGTTAAAAGCCATCGTCCCGGGGAGCATTTCATTTCGTCCCGTGCATTTAAAAAAAATAATAATAATAACAATGAATAATTTCTAAGTCTTTGTTTGCCGTTTGTGAAGTTTTGTGCTTGCGCGTAACGTTCACTCGCATCCTGTGCATCTCCTGGGGGCAAAGCCCCCCCTGTCCTTAAAAGCTAGTGACGCCCCTGGTTAAAACCATTAAAAATAAGTTCCCAGTGGCTTATTTTATTTTTCGAAGTTTTTTTCAAAATTTTACCCATCACGCAATATCCCTAAAAAAAAGCTTCAAAGTGCCTGATTTTAACCATCGTTATATACACCCGTCCATTTTCCTGTGACGTCACATAGTGATGCCTACACAAACAAACATGGCGCATTGAACAGCAAGGTATAGTGACATTAGCTCGGATTCAGACTCGGATTTCAGCGGCTTAAGCGATTCAACAGATTACGCATGTATTGAAACGGATGGTTGTAGTGTGGAGGCAGGTAGCGAAAACGAAATTGAAGAAGAAACTGAAGCTATTGAGCCATATCGGTTTGAACCGTATGCAAGTGAAACCGACGAAAACGACACGACAGCCAGCGACACGGGAGAAAGCGAGGACGAATTCGGCGATCGCCTTCTAACCAACGATTGGTATGTGTTTGTTTGGCATTAAAGGAAACTAACAACTATGAACTAGGTTTACAGCATATGAAATACATTTGGCAACAACATGCACTTTGAGAGTGCAAACAGCCCATTTCAGGCGCGCTAAGAACATATATTTTTCCACGATTTCAGCACTCAGGTTAACCATACCTAAATAGACACAAAATACTGCATTACACAAGACTACCCGAATGTACTCGAATGATTGAAAAAAATAAATGTTTTTAAGCTAAATTATTGGTAAACACAGTTTATGTATAATAATTTACGTAAAACCGCGAGTAATGAATAAAGTTTTCATCAATTAATATATTCTGTAGACATACCCTCATCCGCTCTCTTTTCCTGAAAGCTGATCTGTCCAGTTTTGGAGTTGATGTCAGCAGGCCAGGGAAGCTAGGGTCGATATTCTTCTCTTGATCATCTTCGGTGGCATAAGGAACGGTTGCCATCTCTGTCGTAGCATAGCTTCCGTCGGTAAAGTGTGCGGAACAAACGACTGACCATTTCGTCGGCTTTCCCCACACCCTCGTATTTTGAACAAATTTCGTCCAATTTCTTGCCACTGGTGCAACTTGAATCCGTCCCTGTTCGTGTTGTTACACCCTCCGACAACACACCGACGAAAGTGAGAAAATGGCGGATTGCTTCCCGATGTGACGTCATCGCTCCGAGAGCGAATAATAGAAAAGCGTTTAATTCGCCAAAATTCACCCATTTAGAGTTCGGAAATCGGTTAAAAAAATATATGGTCTTTTTTCTGCAACATCAAGGTATATATTGACGCTTACATAGGTCTGGTGATAATGTTCCCCTTTAAGAACCACTGCCATAAATACATTTACAGGTAACACATGTGATCAGTATCAGCTGATTTAACTCATGGATGATATGTGTCCAAAATAGAATGATAAAAACCTGATCAGAACGCCGCTTTATCTCACACATAAGCAACAGGATATGTGTAAATGTTTTTTATGTGAGGTTTTCAGAAATAAAGTGAAACTTTTGTCAACGAGTTACGTTCCAAAAACTACCCGCTTTAAGTGAAATCCGTGTAGTAGAAGTGGATTATTTTTTATTTCGTTTTCATATGTGATTTCGTTTATTATATATTTTTTTCATTTACATTATATTTTTTTTAATTTAAAGGATTTTTTTTTTAATTTACTGTGCATGTTTTTTTGTTTATCGTTTTTTTTTTTTTTTATTTAATATGTTTTTTTTTACGTTTACAGTACCGTGCAGTACAATTTTGTAAATAAGTCAAGCTGAATGCATTCTGTACTGCACAGGACACATGGCATGAAGAAGATTGATTAACAATGGTCTACAGTCCCTTAGCGAATCAGGACGCAGAACACAATGCGCATTCATACGTTGTAAAAAAGAGCGGAAAGAAAAGTTAATCTGAGGCTGAGTTGACTTGAAACTGTTTAATGTTGCACTTTTTATATGTAGAAGAAAAGTTTTGTCATTTTATTTAATCTGAGCAACAACTTGAGGCAGTTTAATGTTGATTAACGTGGACCCGACTTAAACAAGTTGAAAAACGTATTGGGGTGTTACCATTTAGTGGTCAATTGTACGGAATATGTACTGTACTGTGCAATCTAGTAATAAAAGTCTCAATCAATCAATCAAAAAAAGCACTTTATATGTAGAAAGGTTTTGTTAAAGGCCTACTGAAATGCGATTTTCCTATTTAGGTCCATTCTATGTGTCATACTTGATCATTTCGCGATATTGCCATATTTTTGCTGAAAGGATTTAGTAGAGAACATCGACGATAAAGTTCGCAACTTTTGATTGCTGATAAAAAAGCCTTGCCTGTACCGGAAGTAGCAGACGAGTAGCGTGACGTCACAGGTTGTGGAGCTCCTCACATCTGCACATTGTTTACAATCATGGCCACCAGCAGCGAGAGCGATTCGTACCGAGAAAGCGACGATTTCCCCATTAATTTGAGCGAGGATGAATGATTCGTGGATGAGGAAAGTGAGAGTGAAGGACTAGAGGGCAGTGGGAGCGATTCAGATAGGGAAGATGCTGTGAGATGCGGGTGGGACCTGATATTCAGCTGGGAATGACTAAAACAGTAAATAAACACAAGACATATATATACTCTATTAGCCACAACACAACCAGGCTTATATTTAATATGCCACAAATTAATCCCGCATAACAAACACCTCCCCCCTCCCGTCCATATAACCCGCCAATACAACTCAAACACCTGCACAACACACTCAATCCCACAGCCGAAAGTACCGTTCACCTCCCCAAAGTTCATACAGCACATATATTTCCCCAAAGTCCCCAAAGTTACGTACGTGAGACTTTTTGAGACTTTTATTAGTAGGTTGCACAGTGAAGTACATATTCCGTACAATTGACCACTAAATGGTAACACCCGAATACGTTTTTCAACTTGTTTAAGTCGGGGTCCACTGATTCATGATACAGATATATACTATCATATATACTATCATCATAATACAGTCATCACACAGGATAATCATCAGGGTGTATACATTGAATTATTTACGTGACATGCACATAGCGGCACGCACGTACGGGCAAGCGATCAAATGTTTGGACGCGTACTCACGGTACCGTGTCTGCGTATCCAACTCAAAGTCCTCCTGGTAAGAGTCTCTGTTGTCCCAGTTCTCCACAGGCCAATGGTAAAGATTGACTGTCATCTTTCGGGAATGTAAACAATAAAACACCGGCCGTGTTTGTGTTGCTGAAGTCGGCCGCAATACACCGCTTCCCACCTACAGCTTTCTTCTTTGCTGTCTCCATTGTTCATTGAACAAATTGCAAAAGATTCACCAACACAGATGTCCAGAATACTGTGGAATTTTGCGATGAAACAGACGACTTAATAGCTTGCCATCATGTTGTCTCAAAATGTCCTCCACAATCCGCGACGTAACGCGCTGACGTCATCATACCGAGACGTTTTCAGCAGGATATGTCGCGCGAAATTTAAAATTGCACTTTAGTAAGCTAACCCGGCCGTATTGGCATGTGTTGCAATGTTAAGATTTCATCATTGATGTATAAACTATCAGACTGCGTGGTCTGTAGTAGTGGGTTTCAGTAGGCCTTTAAGAAACCATTCTGAGCCTTATCTTATTTAGTTTTTATTTTATATATATTGACCACAATAACCCTGGCAATGGACCCTGTGTGTGTATATGTATGTTATTGTTATGCTTAGCATTCATGACTGCCTGCTGTTGCACTGATCAGCCTAGTGGTGGCTCACATCCATCACACAGCTATTTCTATTTTTGGGCAGAATTATTATAGTGTTTCCAATGTTAAAAGGATAAAGCCATTGTTTAAAAATTTGGTAAATAAATAACCCAAAAATTTATATTTTGTTGTTTTCTTACTGTACCGAAAATGAACCGAACCGTGACCTCTAAACCAAGGTACATACCGAACCGAAATTTTTGTGTACCGTTACACCCTTATTACACAAACACAAAAAAATCTGTGTAACAGCCAGGTAAGGTGAACCGTGTTGTAGCGAGGGAACACTACTCCTATGGAAACAAATATTTATATTCAAGATCAAAGGATTGATATTTATTGTAGGAGACAGAATTGGGGGTTTTGAGGACCAGTGCGTGTGTGGCTGTGTCACAAGTAGCACAGTCTGAAATTCATAGTACATTTTTGACCCTGTCTTCTAAGATAATTGGAATTGGGAATCGTTAGGAACTGGAATGGGAAATTGTTCAAATTGAAATGATGCCCAACCCAGGGTAGAATTTTCGCACGTCCTAATAATTTGCCTCGACTTTTGTAGGCTCTTTGTTTCAGTTAGCCGCCGGGTGGTACTTGAACAAATCCACTTCCTAAACAGAAGCAATAAAACAGATGGTACCCATAGCCACGTTTCCTAAGGCAGCTGATGTACCTGATGACGGATCGTCATAGCTATGGAAGTAATATTGTAGCAAAATGTGCAAATTCGTATCTTGATTTGTGCGTTTATAATCCAATGTATGTGTCTGAGTAACAATGTGTGTGTCTGTACATCAATCCGTGTGTGTGTGTGTAATCAGATCCGCTTGTGTCTTAAGATGTCAGTCCGTATTATGATTCGTCAGGGTGTAAAAATATCTGTCTGTCCGTATTTTTAATGGCGTGTGTGTAAAAAAAAATAAAAATAGTGTGTTTGCGTATTTAGATGCGTGTTCAGCATGAAGCCTCTATTGGCTGTCTTTTTCCACGTGACTTTTGCGACACTTCTGCCGTGTATGACTTGTCTGTTAACTCCCCTTTGCCTTTCCTTATACTCACCACTAGGCGGCGCCTTGCAGCCACTCACACTCGTGTTGGCGTTGACGCTAAGAACAATGGACTTTTCATCACTTGCTGTAAATAAAAGTTAATCTATTAGCAGTGACGTAGTTGTCAGAAGCATATTTGCATTCAAATAATGGTGCAAATGACCGCAGTTCTTAACTTCCTCCGTCAGGGGGTGGGGTTCTCCCTTAGAGAAGACCGGGAGACCCCCGTGGCTTTTGACCAGATAGACGTGCCCTTAGATACCTCCCCCAGGCAGGAAACAAGATCATTTCGGCCACCATATCATTACATGATCACTTATTTCTAGGGATGTCCGATAATGGCTTTTTTGCCGATATCCGATATTCTGATATTGTCCAACTCTTAATTACCGATATCAACCGATACCGATACATACAGTGGTGGAATTAACACATTATTATGCCTCATTTTGTTGTGATGCCCCGCTGGATGCATTGAACAATGTAACAAGGTTTTCCAAAATAAATCAACTCAAGGTATGGAAAAAAGTGCCAACATGGCCCTGCCATATTTATTATTGAAGTCACAAAGTGCATTATTTTTTTAACATGCCTCAAAACAGCAGCTTGGAATTTGGGACATGCTCTCCCTGAGAGAGCATGAGGAGGTTGAGGTGGTTGGGGAGGGGAGGGTTGGGTGTATATTGTAGCGTCCTGGAAGAGTTAGTGCTGCAAGGGGTTCTGGGTATTTGTTCTGTTGTGTTTATGTTGTGTTACGGTGCGGATGTTCTCCCGAAATGTGTTTGTCATTCTTGTTTGGTGTGGGTTCACAGTGTGGCGCATATTTGTAACTAATAATCCTGATACCCACTACAACTATGGGAAACACTGTACTTTGACTTTTACAAAGTGCTTTTTTTTTTATATATTTTTTTTTAACATGCCTCAAAACAACAGCTACAAAAACAATGAAGTCACACAGCTTCAATCCAGAGTATACATAAACTGGGCTCAATCTGCCCTGTTCTTAACATATTCGTATGAGTAACAAAAATGTGCAAATAAAAACAAGAAAGGCACAAAAAAAAAAAAACTGCTTCAGTCTAGACTAGTACATAACACAGCCATCCTTTAAACTACATGAACATTAATAAAACTGCTTCAGTCTAGACTAGTAGATAACACAGCCATCCTTTAAACTGCATAAACATTAATAAAACTGCTTCAGTCTAGACTAGTAGATAACACAGCCATCCTTTAAACTACATGAACATTAATAAAACTGCTTCAGTCTAGACTAGTAGAAAACAGAGCCATCCTTTAAACTACATGAACATTAATAAAACTGCTTCAGTCTAGACTAGTAGAAAACACAGCCATCTTTTAAACTGCATGAACATTAATAAAACTGCTTCAGTCTAGACTAGTAGATAACACAGCCATCCTTTAAACTGCATGAACATTAATAAAACTGCTTCAGTCTAGACTAGTAGATAACACAGCCATCCTTTAAAGTGCATGAACATTAATACAACTGCTTCAGTCTAGACTAGTAGATAACACAGCCATCCTTTAAAGTGCATGAACATTAATACAACTGCTTCAGTCTAGACTAGTAGATAACACAGCCATCCTTTAAAGAGCATGAACATTAATAAAACTGCTTCAGTCTAGACTAGTAGATAACACAGCCATCCTTTAAAGTGCATGAACATTAATACAACTGCTTCAGTCTAGACTAGTAGAAAACACAGCCATCCTTTAAAGTGCATGAACATTAATACAACTGCTTCAGTCTAGACTAGTAGAAAACACAGCCATCCTTTAAAGTGCATGAACATTAATAAAACTGCTTCAGTCTAGACTAGTAGATAACACAGCCATCCTTTAATGTGCATGAACATTAATAAAACTGCTCCAGTCTAGACTATTAGATAACACAGCCATCCTTTAAACTGCATGAACATTAATAAAACTGCTTCAGTCTAGACTAGTAGAAAACACAGCCATCCTTTAAAGTGCATGAACATTAACAAAACTGCTTCAGTCTAGACTAGTAGATAACACAGCCATCCTTTAAAGAGCATGAACATTAATAAAACTGCTTCAGTCTAGACTAGTAGATAACACAGCCATCCTTTAAACTGCATGAACATTAATAAAACTGCTTCAGTCTAGACTAGTAGAAAACACAGCCATCCTTTAAAGTGCATGAACATTAATAAAACTGCTTCAGTCTAGACTAGTAGAAAACACAGCCATCCTTTAAACTGCATGAACATTAATAAAATTGCTTCAGTCTAGACTAGTAGATAACACAGCCATCCTTTAAACTGCATGAACATTAATAAAACTGCTTCAGTCTAGACTGGTAGATAACACAGCCATCCTTTAAAGTGCATGAACATTAATAAAACTGCTTCTGTCTAGACTAGTAGATAACACAGCCATCCTTTAAAGTGCATGAACATTAATACAACTGCTTCAGTCTAGACTAGTAGATAACACAGCCATCCTTTAAAGTGCATGAACATTAATACAACTGCTCCAGTCTAGACTAGTAGATAACGCAGCCATCCTTTAAAGAGCATGAACATTAATAAAACTGCTTCAGTCTAGACTAGTAGATAACACAGCCATCCTTTAAAGTCCATGAACATTAATACAACTGCTTCAGTCTAGACTAGTAGAAAACACAGCCATCCTTTAAAGTGCATGAACATTAATAAAACTGCTTCAGTCTAGACTAGTAGAAAACACAGCCATCCTTTAAACTGCATGAACATTAATACAACTGCTTCAGTCTAGACTAGTAGATAACACAGCCATCCTTTAAACTGCATGAACATTAATAAAACTGCTTCAGTCTAGACTAGTAGAAAACACAGCCATCTTTTAAACTGCATGAACATTAATAAAACTGCTTCAGTCTAGACTAGTAGATAACACAGCCATCCTTTAAAGAGCATGAACATTAATAAAACTGCTTCAGTCTAGACTAGTAGATAACACAGCCATCCTTTAAAGTGCATGAACATTAATAAAACTGCTTCAGTCTAGACTAGTAGATAACATAGCCATCCTTTAAACTGCATGAACATTAATAAAATTGCTCCAGTCTAGACTAGTAGATAACACAGCCATCCTTTAAACTGCATGAACATTAATACAACTGCTCCAGTCTAGACTAGTAGATAACACAGCCATCCTTTAAACTGCATGAACATTAATAAAACTGCTTCAGTCTAGACTAGTAGATAACACAGCCATCCTTTAAAGAGCATGAACATTAGTAAAACTGCTTCAGTCTAGACTAGTAGATAACACAGCCATCCTTTAAACTGCATGAACATTAATAAAACTGCTTCAGTCTAGACTAGTAGAAAACACAGCCATCCTTTAAAGTACATGGGGAAAAAGGCACAAAACATAAATAAAACAGCTTCACTCAGTCCAGACTATTAGTCTATTTGTGTAACAGATGAAGCTCAAAGAGTGGGCTAATTATTTTTCTCCTTGTCATCACGTGTGAGAGGTAGATTTTTCTGAATGAAAACAAGCACTTGCAAGGGGTTCTGGGTATTTGTTCTGTTGTGTTTATGTTGTGTTACGGTGCGGATGTTCTCCCGAAATGTGTTTTGTCATTCTTGTTTGGTGTGGGTTCACAGTGTGGCGCATATTTGTAACAGTGTTAAAGTTGTTTATACGGCCACCCTCAGTGTGACCTATATGGCTGTTGATCAAGTATGCTTGCATTCGCTGGTGCGTGTGTCAAGCCGTAGATAATATGTGATTGGGCCAGTACGCAAAAGGCAGCGCCTTCAAGGATTAATTTGGCGCTCTGTACGTTTTCCTGCATCCATGTACACAGCGACGTTTTAGAAAGTCACAAATTGTACTTTCGGAAACCGATACCGATAATCTTGAAACCGATACAGATAATTTCCGTATCCGATATTACTTTTTAAAGCATTTATCGGCCGATAATATCGGCGGTCCGATATTAATGGACATCCCTACTTATTTCTATACAAAATACTTCTGACAACTAAGTCACTGCTAATAGATTAACTTTTATTTACAGCAAGTGATGAAAAGTCTAATTTCCAGGAGTGTGAGTGGCTGCAAGGCGCACATCAGTGTGTGAATGTGTGTGTGAATGTGGAAATAGTGTCAAAGCGCTTTGAGTTCCTTAAAAAGGTAGAAAAGCGCTATACAAGTACAACCCATTTACCATTTACCATTCACTAGTGGTGAGTACAAGGAAAGGCAAGCTGAAGTTACAGACAAATCTTTTTACACGTTCAAATCGCCTTACAGACAGACAAGTCGTACACATCAGAAGACAGCCGGTTGCTGCTTCACACATCTAAATACGCACACACATTTAAAACAAATGTTTTTACACCCACACCAAATTGAAATACGGACAGACAGATATTTTTTTACACACAGACAAATCATAATATGGACAGACAGATATTTTTTTTTACACACATACAAATCATAATACGGACAGACAGATATTTTTCACACAGACAAATCATAATACGGACAGACAGATATTTTTTACACACAGACAAATTATAATATGGACAGACATATGTTTTTTACACACAAACAAATCATTATATGGATAGATAGATATATTTTACACACAGACAAATCATAATACGGACAGACAGATAAATCATAATATGGACAGACAGATATTTTTTACACACAGACAAATCATTATACGGACAGACAGATAAATCATAATATGGACAGACAGATATTTTTTACACACAGACAAATCATAATATGGACAGACAGATTTTTTTTTTTAAACACAAGACAAATCATAATACGGACAGACAGATATATTTCACACACAGACAAATCATAATACGGACAGACAGATATTATTTTTTACACACAGACAAATCATAATATGGACAGACAGATATTTTTTTTTTACACACAGACAAATCATAATACGGACAGACAGATAAATCATAATATGGACAGACAGATATTTTTTACACACAGACAAATCATAATATGGACAGACAGATATTTTTTTTTTTACACACAAGACAAATCATAATATGGACAGACAGATATTTTTTTTTACACACAGACAAATCATAATACGGACAGACAGATATTTTTCACACACAGACAAATCATAATATGGACAGACAGATTTTTTTTTTTACACACAGACAAATCATAATATGGACAGACAGATTTTTTTTTTTTACACACAGACAAATCATAATACGGACAGACAGATAAATCATAATATGGACAGACAGATATTTTTTTTTACACAGACAAATCATAATACGGACAGACAGATAAATCATAATACGGACAGACAGATATATTTTTTTTACACACAGACAAATCATAATATGGACAGACAGATTTTTTTTTTTTTACACACAGACAAATCATAATACGGACAGACAGATATTTTTTACACACAGACAAATCATAATATGGACAGACAGATATTTTTCACACACAGACAAATCATAATACGGACAGACAGATATTTTTTTTTACACACAGACAAATCATAATACGGACAGACAGATATTTTTTACACACAAGACAAATCATAATATGGACAGACAGATATTTTTTACACACAGACAAATCATAATACGGACAGACAGATATTTTTTACACACAAGACAAATCATAATATGGACAGACAGATATTTTTTTTACACACAGACAAATCATAATACGGACAGACAGATATTTTTTACACACAGACAAATCATAATATGGACGGACAGATATTTTTTTTTACACACAAGACAAATCATAATATGGACAGACAGATATTTTTTTTTACACACAGACAAATCATAATATGGGCAGACAGATTTTTTTTTTACACACAGACAAATCATAATACGGACAGACAGATAAATCATAATATGGACAGACAGATATTTTTTTTTACACACAAGACAAATCATAACATGGACAGACAGATATTTTTTTTTACACACAGACAAATCATAATATGGACAGACAGATATTTTTTACACACAGACAAATCATAATATGGACAGACAGATATTTTTTTTTACACACAGACAAATCATAATATGGACAGATATTTTTTTTACACACAGACAAATCATAATATGGACAGACATATTTTTTACACACAGACAAATCATAATATGGACAGACAGATATTTTTCACACACAGACAAATCATAATACGGACGGACAGATATTTTTTACACATAGATAAATCAAAATACGGACATATATCTTAAAAGACACACACGGATCTGATTACACACACACACAGATTGATATACAGACACACACATTAGTACACAGACACGTAAATTAGATTTCACACGCACAGACGAAGATACACATTTGCAAATAATTTTGCTACAATAATACTCTCACAATAGCAGGTCCCTCCGTCTGTAAATCATGTGACGTATAGCAGAAACTTACCAGTAAATTCGACAAAGAAGGAAACAAGGATGACAAAGGTCCCTCAAGTAAATATTTGAGAAAATCCGTTTTCGATATTGTATCAACTTTAATCATCCTTGACTGATAATCCATTTTCATATTTGCATAAACCTTATTTTATCATCCACAGTACTTCTCCAGAACTGACCGTGTTTTAAAGCACAGAAGAATGTGCCATGAAAACCGAGACAGAAAGACCAACAAGGCGGGCAATAAAAGTGTAGCACTACACGAAGCCGACTCTTTAAGCCCCTTCCTCACCAAAGAGTGCGTATTGCCCAAGAAGAAGCGGCAAAAGTGTGCAGACAAGTCCGACAGTTCTGGCTCCTCCACGGCCGCCCAAGCAGAAGTGCTCAACATGAAAGAAACTGAAATGAAAGAGGAACACAGAAAAGCTAAATGTGAAGTTCTGCCTCTGTTCGCGGTGTCCTCCAAAGTTAAACACGAGTACGTGATTGGAGAGTACTCCGTGGAGCTTCCAGACGAAAGTACCAGCCAACACCAAGACGGAGACTTGTCACCGGAGGAGGCAGCAACCCCTAAACTGGTCCTGAAGAAGATATCTAAGAGGAGCCTGAAACAATCCGGCGAACAAGCTCCTTGCCTGGCCACGCTGTCCTCCTTCGAGGACAACAAAGTCACACATTATACCTTTGAAATTGTTGACAAGCAAGGCCTTTTAGACGAAGTCAGCAACACGGAATCAGTTGAAACTCCGGTGAAACCGGCTACCAGCAGCACAAACTACGACGACGCCATGCAGTTTCTCAAGAAGAAACGCTACCTTCAAGCGGCAACGGCCAACAGCAGTCGGGATTACAGTCTGAACACGAGTACTATCGCTTCTCAGCCGACCGTTACTCACACGGTGGTGTCGGCAGTCATTGACGAAACAGTCCCTGCTACCATTCTGGGACCTCAGCTGATTAACGCCGAGATAAAAGCGACGCATGACAGAAATGTGTTGCCTGACGAGGTTCTTCAGACTCTGTTGGACCACTACTCCAACAAAGCTAATGGCCATTCAGACATTTCCTTTAGCGTGGCAGATGCGGAAGTTACCTCAAGCATATCTATTAATTCCTCGGATGTTTCGGACAGCAGTCCTGCTGAGAGCCTTGGAGCTGCCAGTGTTCAAACTCAGCCTCCGGCGGAGAAGTCCAGTCTCTTGCAAGAATATTCCAAATTTCTCCAGCAGGCGCTGGAAAGGACCAGCCAGAACGACAGCTACCTGACTAGCCAGAGCCTCAGTTTAGTCACGGAAAACCCCACCTTAGCCGGACAGCCTCTGTTCTCCACCGAGAAACAATTTCCTTCCCCCAGTAGGTTCAAATCAGGGACAAGTTCCCCATTACGATCCACGATAGAGAAACCTCACTTCGGATTACTGGTCGGGGATTCCCAGCACTCATTTTCATTTTCAGGTGATGAGACCACTCCCCCTTCCACAGTGTCCCCTTCGGAGGAGGACTTCCTGGAACAGGTCTCGCCTTCCAAAAAGACGGACTCCTCTCAAGGGATTCTGCAGACTTTTCAAATAGGCACATTCGATCCAAACTTCAAGTCTCACTTCCAGACCTCCAGATCTGGTTCCTCTTCACAGTTTACAGGTGCCAATGGACAAGTAAGTCTACGCGGACACAGCACAGACTTCTCAGAGTTTCCTTTAGTCCGAGTCACTGAGACAAGGTCCCAACTGAATTCCTCCCCGGAGGTTTCATCGGGGGAAACCTTTGATTGAGGAGAAGACTCTGGGTTTTGTTCATTCTTCATTTCTGCAGCACTTTATCCCATTTCACCTGTTTTGCCAAAACACATCCCGTGGAATTCAGATAGTTTAAGTACGTTGGGAGAAAAATGGCTCTTCTTGAACTAGTACATTGAAAAATTGGCAGCCCCCCTTTTAAAAAATGTTTTCATTTGCATCGAGAGATTAACCGACCAAAGCGTAATTTTCATGCCATATTGCACAGGTGTCAAACTCCAGACCCGATGAAATTGCATACCTTTTTAAACTTTAATAGTAAATATTACAGTATATCATAATACCTTCCAAACATTCTTTTTTTGTCTAAACAAAATCAAATACTGAAATATTTGTTTGACTTATGATTTCAGAGCAAGTTATTCATCAAATTGTTCACTTTGAAAATGACAATAGATTCCACAGTAAAATGTACAGTGTTTTTTTTACAGCGTATTAATGAAAATTGAAAAAACTCCTACGGGTTTTTTACGGTACAATTCCGTCAACTGAGCTACCGGGGGTTTTTTTTAACCATAAAATGTACGGTTGTTGTTTTTACGGTGTATTACTGTAAATGGAAAAACGGTACCACGTTTTTTTTTTCCAGTTGCTAGAATTAAATAAAAAACTGGTACTGTTTTTCCATTTAAAGTTAAAGTTAAAGTACCAATGATTGTCACACACACACACGAGGTGTGGCGAAATTATTCTCTGTATTTGACCCATCACCCTTGATCACCCCCTGGGAGGTGAGGGGAGCAGTGAGCAGCAGCGGTGGCCGCGCCCGGGAATCATTTTTGGTGATTTAACCCCCAATTCCAACCCTTGATGCTGAGTGCCAAGCAGGGAGGTAATGGGTCCCATTTTTATAGTCTTTGGTATGACTCGGCCGGGGTTTGATCTCACGATCCTACCGATCTCAGGGCGGACACTCTAACCATTAGACCACTGAGTAGGTATTACATTACATTTCCGGTAACATGTAAATTTTACAGTAAAATTCTGGCAACTAAGCTAGTTTTTTCCTGTAAAAAAACCCACAACACTGGTGCTGTTTATCTATTTACTGTAGTCCGTTTAAAAAAAAAACACTGTATAGTAAATTTCTGGTGGCTGAGTTGCCAGTTTTTTACTGTGAAATCTACATTTTTTTTTACAGTGTACGTAAAAAATACATATAATAATCAAATACAAAGGCAAATTCATACACAGTAGGAAAGGGATTCACATGGCCCCATTCCTGGGTGGATCTCGCGCAAAAGGAAGAGGGGAGGGTTAGTCATTGTGCAATGCAGTTTGCTGAAAATGATGGAAAGCGCCACGCTACATTGCAACTGACGCTGTGGGCAAAGTTGGAATTGCCACCAAACACATTTTAAAGACATTTAACACTACTACCATCTGGCGGCTAAAGTGGATAGTGTACACCCCCAATTTGTCACATTTCACGTGTCAGGTAAACCGCGATGAACGGGGCCATATGGGTTCCTTCCTACTGTGTTATACACCCCTGCCATATTTATTTATGTCCATCCATTCTGCTTCCTCTCACATACAAACTACTTTTTTGCTGCTAGCTACCCCCCCTTGGTTTGAAGAAACAATGAAGTGCAAAAATTCAACTCTGAAATATTTCAATTCTAGTTTTTTACAAACCCCGTTTCAATATGAGTTGGGAAATTGTGTTAGATGTAAATATAAACGGAATACAATGATTTGCAAATCCTTTTCAACCCATATTCAATTGAATGCACTACAAAGACAAGAAATTTGATGTTCAAACTCATAAACTTTATTGTTTTTTTTGCAAATAATAATTAACTTAGAATTTCATGGCTGCAACACGTGCCAAAGTAGTTGGGAAAGGGCATGTTTACCACTGTGTTACATGGCCTTTCCTTTTAACAACACTCAGTAAACGTTTGGGAACTGAGGAGACACATTTTTTAAGCTTCTCATGTGAAATTCTTTCCCATTCTTGCTTGATGTACAGCTTAAGTTGTTCAACAGTTCGGGGGTCTCCGTTGTGCTATTATAGGCTTCATAATGCGCCACACATTTTAAATGGGAGACAGGTCTGGACTACAGACAGGTCAGTCTAGTACCCGCACTCTTTTACTATGAAGCCACGTTGATGTAACACGTGGCTTGGCATTGTCTTGCTGAAATAAGCAGGGGCGTCCATGGTAACGTTGCTTGGATGGCAACATATGTTGCTCCAAAACCTGTATGTACCTTTCAGCATTAATGGTGCCTTCACAGATGTGTAAGTTACCCATGTCTTGGGCACTAATACACCCCCATACCATCACAGATGCTGGCTTTTCAACTTTGCGCCTATAACAATCCGGATGGTTCTTTTCCTCTTTGGTCCGGAGGACACGACGTCCACAGTTTCCAAAAACTATTTGAAATGTGGACTCGTCAACACTTTTCCACTTTGTATCAGTCCATCTTAGATGAGCTCAGGCCCAGCGAAGCCGACGGCGTTTCTGGGTGTTGTTGATAAACGGTTTTCGCCTTGCATAGGAGAGTTTTAACTTGCACTTACAGATGTAGCGACCAACTGTAGTTACTGACAGTGGGTTTCTGAAGTGTTCCTGAGCCCATGTGGTGATATCCTTTACACACTGTCGCTTATTGATGCAGTACAGCCTGAGGGATCAAAGGTCACGGGCTTAGCTGCTTACGTGCAGTGATTTCTCCAGATTCTCTGAACCCTTTGATGATATTACGGACCGTAGATGGTGAAATCCCTAAATTCCTTGCAATAGCTGGTTGAGAAAGGTTT
>NC_084560.2:9280420-9282920 GCF_033978685.3 Nerophis lumbriciformis
CTCCCGGGACAAATTTTCTCCCGAAATTCAGGCGGAGCTGGAGGGGCCTCCAGCTCCATGCGGACCTGAGTCCGCTTTCCCACAATATAAAGAACGTCTACAGTAAAGCAGTCCGTCTGCCGTAAACAGCAATGTTGTGACACTCTTAAACAGGACAATACTGCCATCTAGTGCATTTGATGAAAGCACTTTTGTGCGTGCCACACAGCAATGCATCATCAGAGAGGGTGTTCAGCATGGTTAGAAAAATAGTGACAGAGAATAGAACAAGGATGGACAATTCAACCCTTAACTCAACAATGAGTAGATGAGTATTATGTGTGTGTATATGTGTACATAAATGAACACTGAAATTCAAGTATTTCTTTTATTTATATATATATATATATATATATATATATATATATATATATATATATATATATATATATATATATATATATATATATATATATATATATATACCGGTGTATATATATATATATAATAAAATAATTATATATATAGCTAGAATTCACTGAAAGTCAAGTATTTGTATTTTATATATATATATATATATATATATATATATATATATATATATATATATATATATATATATATATATATATATATATGAAATACTTGACTTGGTGAATTCTAGCTGTAAATATACTCCTCCCCTCGTAGCCACGCCCCCAACCACATATATATGTATGTATGTGTATATGTGTACATATACACACATATATACTGTACATATATATTTATATATACACATACATATTTATATATATATATATATATATATATATATATATATATATATATATATATATATATATACACACACATATATGTATATATACACATAAATATGTGTGTGTATGTAAGTACGTATGTATGTATGTATCCATCCATCCATTTTCTACCGCTTGTACCGTTCGGGGTCACAGAGGTGCTGGAGCCTATCTCAGCTGCATTCCGGCGGAAGGCGGGGTACACCCTGGACAAGTCGCCACCTCATTGCAGGGCCAACATAGGTAGACAAACAACATTCACACTCATATATATATATATATATATATATATATATATATATATATATATATATGAGTATACATATGTATGTATGTATATTTATATATGTATGTATGTATATATATGTATGTACATATATGTATGTATGTATGTATGTGTGTATATATATATATATATATATTATTTATTTTTTATTTATTTTATTTTAATCGATATCTGATTGTTTTGAATTAATTAAAACTCGCGATTCATTTCAAAATTAAAAATTTTTTGACACCCCAATTGATTATTAGTAGTCAAGGAGGCTGATAACCAATATCTGGAGCCGATATTAGTTTGCTATAAACGGTTTTTAAGTAGATGGCGAGTTATTGTGAAGTAGACAACTTCTGTTTAAATCTAGGCTTTGAAATAAATGTTTTATTAATTCATTATTTAATTTTAACACATTTTTCAGGGGTTTTTGCTATATTTTGAAATGCAAATGTTGATGGTCCTCCTAGACACAGGTAATTAAGGTGTTTAATAAAATATGTTTTTTGATGATAAATTAAACCCAACATTAGCGCCGCATAAAACATTATGTCACTACTGGTCCCACCTTTCCTTAAACAAAAAATATCAACAAAACAACTTAAAGTCTTGTCCAGATGTTTACTGACATACTATTCATGTTTAAATAACTTTTACTGCGAATGAATATGACCTACAAATATCACTTATCAGCCTTCTTGACTACTAATAATTGACCGGCCGATCTCCAGACGTAAGTTTCCAACTTCCGAGTTGTCCACAACGCACCGTGAGCCCTGCAAGCTGCTCTTCTATCCACACATTTAAAGTATATGAACATCAATTGACAAACGTATGCACACACCTGTACATGTTGAAGAGGTTCATTTATAAACACACCTATACAGTTTCACCTGTGTCCTCTTGCAGGCTGCCATGGATAACTTCTCAGCGCATGCATGTTATCATGAGGGCGATGGAATACACTCAAGCAACACAAACCCACATGAACATGATCTGTTCCACGAGGACGCAAAGGTAATATTTTTGTATCATTCACAATTGTGACATTATTGCCATTCTAAGGTTTCAAAGACAAAGTGTCATGTCTTTTGAAATGCTCTTTTAAGTGAGCGATGAGAATCGATTCGTAGTTGCGAGCTGTTCGTTTATATATATATATATATATATATATATATATATATATATATATATATATATATATATATATATATATATATATATATGTATTTGTGGGAAAAAAATCACAAGACTATTTCATCTCTACAGGCCTGTTTCATGAGGGGGGGTTCCCTCAATCATCAGGAGATTTTATATATATATATATATATATATATATATAATGTATGTATATATTTACAATATACCGTATGTATGTATGTATGTATGTATGTATATATATGTACATTAATATGTATGTATTTATGTGTGTATATATATATGTATG
>NC_084560.2:9287920-9350420 GCF_033978685.3 Nerophis lumbriciformis
GAGGACCTGAGTCCGCTAACCCACAATATAACCAGCATACCTGCCCAATCACGTTATAACTGTAGAATGATGGAGGGCGAGTTCTTGGTTTCTTATGTGGGTTTATTGTTAGGCAGTTTCATTAACGTCCTCCCAGCGCGGCAACAACACACAACAACAGCAGTCACGTTTTTACATACCGTAAAGCAGTTCGTCTGCCGTAAACAGCAATGTTGTGACACTCTTAAACAGGACAATACTGCCATCTAGTGCATTTGATGAAAGCACTTTTGTGCGTGCCACACATCAATGCATCATCAGAGAGGGTGTTCAGCATGGTTAGAAAAATAGTGACAGAGAATAGAACAAGGATGGACAATTCAACCCTTAACTCAACAATGAGTAGATGAGTGGTATGTGTGTGTATATGTGTAAATAAATGAACACTGAAATTCAAGTATTTATTTTTTATACATATATATATACATATATATATATATATATATATATATATATGTAAAATAAAATGTATATATATATATATATATATATATATATAAAATAAAATGTATATATATATATATATATATATATATATATATATATATATATATATTATATATATATTATATATATATATATATATATATATATATATATATATATATATATGAAATACTTGACTTGGTGAATTCTAGCTGTAAATATACTCCTCCCCTTTCAGCCACGATCCCCTCCCACCTGTGTGTAGTGTTTTGGTTCTTGTCTTGCGCTTCTATTTTGGTGGCTTTTGCTCTTTTTTTTGGTATTTTCCTGTAGCAGTTTCATGTTTTCCTTGGAGCGATATTTCCCGCATCTACTATGTTTTAGCAATCAATATTTGATTTTTGAAGTTTGATTTTTTTGTGGGGACATTGTTGATTGTCATGTCATGTTCGGATGTACATTGTGGACGCCGTTTTTGCTCCACAGTAAGTCTTTGCTGTCGTCCAGCATACGGTTTTTGTTTAAAACTGAACTGGCTACAGTGTAGTTTCGTTCTGCATAGCCTTCCCTAAACTTCAATGCATTTTCTTAGGGGCTACTCACCTTTTGTTTATTTTTGGTTCAAGCATTAGACACCTTTTTACCTGCACGCTGCCTCCCGCTGTTTCCGACATCTCCAAAGCAATTAGCTACCGGCTGCCACCTCCTGATATGGAAGAGTATTACACGGTTACTCTGCCGAGCTCTAGACAGCACCGACACTCAACAACAACACATCATTTGCAGACTATAATTACTGGTTTGCAAAAAATATTTTTAACCCAAATAGGTGAAATGTGATAATCTCCCACGCCACACCAGACTGTATCTCACCGCGGCACAGTAATTGAAAAACACTGCTCTAAGCAAGAGCTCTTACATTGGTGGGCGGAGCGATACATTTATCAACAGTAATATAAGTAAATATTAGGGGTGCACAAAAATATTGATTCACATCCAAATTGCCATCATGGCTAGGCCATCAGGTGGATACTTTTAGCTCGGTAGTCAACACGCCTGCCTCTCATGCCGACGACTTGGGTTCTTGCCGTGCGAGTAGCAGAGGAGAATAACGTGACCCGGATGAGAGTGAGGTTTAGTGGGGTGAGTGTACCTGATGCCAACCAGTGTGTACCTTTTTAGTACAGAGTTTTTCAACCTTTTTTGAGCCAAGGCACATTTTTTGCGTTGAAAAAATGCGGAGGCACACCACCAGCAGAAATCATTAAAAAACGAAACTCAGTTGACAATAAAGAGTCGTTGTCGCAATTGTTGGATATGACTTTAAACCATAACCAAGCATGCATCAAAATAGGTTTTGTCTCAAAGTAGGTGTACTGTCACCACCTGTCACATCACGCCTTGACTTTTTTGCTGTTTTCCTGTGTGTAGTGTTTTACTTCTTGTTTTGCGCTCCTATTTTGGTGTCTTTTTCTCTTTTTTTGGTATTTTCCTGGAGCAGTTCCATGTCTTCCTTTGAGCGATATTTCCCGCATCTACTTTGTTTTAGCAATCAAGAATATTTCAGTTGTTTTCATCCTTCTTTGTGGGGACATTCTTGATTGTCACGTCATGTTCGGATGTACATTGTGGACGCCGTCTTTGCTCCACAGTAAGTCTTTGCTGTTGTCCAGCATTCTGTTTTTGTTTACTGTGCAGCCAGTTCAGTTTTAGTTTCGTTCTGCATAGCCTTCCCTAAGCTTCAATGCCTTTTCTTAGGGGCACTCACCTTTTGTATTTTTTTGGTTTAAGCATTAGATACCTTTTTTACCTGCACCCTGCCTCCCGCTGTTTCCGACATCTACACAGAAAATAGCTACTGGCTATTACGGAACAGTATTACATGGTTAATCTGCCGAGTTCTAGACAGCACCGACACTCAACAACAACACATCATTTGCAGACTATAATTACTGATTTGAAAAAAATACTTTTAACCCAAATAGGTGAAATTAGATAATCTCCCACGGCACACCAGACTGTATCTCACGGCACAGTGGTTGAAAAACACTGCCTTAGTAAACCTCACTCCCTATGCTTAGTTATCAATATTTGTGATCTGTATATTGAGGAAATGTAAGTCTTTGGATACTCTTATTGCCACAGGACATTTTATCTTTATGTTGCAGTGTCGCTGGACTCTTTGTGTCATTTTGCAGGGGAACACAGGCGTGCTGCTCGCACTGCTGCTGGTCTCCATGGTGGTGGTCTTTGCTTTGGTCACAGTCATGTCTGGGATTGGCGTGTGCCAGCATTGTGGGGTGGGAAGTGGAGGTGTGTACTCCATGGTGTCTATGGTCTTAGGAGGCCGAGTCGGGGGGACTGTGGGTCTCCTCTACGTGTTCGGACAGGTGAGTAACCAGAATAGAGATCGACCGATTATTATTATCACCGCCGATATTTGGCATTTTGACCTATATCGATATCAGCCACTTTTTTTTTTCAGTATCTGCTTTTTTACAACAGAAACACATCATCAGATACAATATATGCACAATTGATACCAGTATTTGGTATTTAAATAATAATTACCACTGCTTAAGCACCAACACTTTTGCTCTGTAATAAAATAGTTCTCTTTTTGCTATAGCCCAATTTTACATTTATTTAATTTGTTTAAAAAGGAAATATTTTTCCTCAAATATGTTTTGATATCTGACAGGGCATTTGTTTAAGTTCTTGTGAGTGATGGTCGCCTACAGTACGTCTCTTCTGCTTAGCTGTCAAAACTTTATATTTTTGCCAGGAAATCCAGTTTTTGTCCTTCTTCCCTGGCGTTTTCCCGGTCCCGTTTTGTTTATTTTCGCTACTGCAGCGACGGAGTAACTGGACTATCCCCCGTCCGCAACACTCGCAGCATGGGCTCATTAAATGAGCGCCACAAGTTTCATGATCAATCAAATAACGCGACAGAGATGGCTGGACAAAAGATATCTCTGACAAAAATAGAAAGTTTTTGTAAATATCTTTACACATATGAGATGATCTTATAAGTAAAGAGGAGCAGGCAACAGCTCACACATTCTCATACTTTCTGTAACATCCAGGAAGAAATGTCAATCATCTTGAAAAATGTCTCAACTATAATCTACGTGAAGGAGCCCAGTATTGTTTTTATTTAAATGTTGAAAATATTTCAGGAGGAAACCTTACAATGTATTAAATCCATAAAGTGTTATAAAATGGAGTCGATGAATTGTCATATTTGGACCAATTTTCCATATTTAGAAATTAAAAGTTGATGTTCCTCTTAGACACACGTAATAAAGGCGTTTGATGTTTTTTGATGATAAATTAAACACAACATCAAACATTATGTCACTACTGGTCCCACCTTTACTGAGAAAATCTGTTAAAAAAACAACTTAAAGTCTTGTCCAAGTGTTTACTGACATGTAATATTCATCTTTAAATACCTTTTCCTGTAAATTAATCAGTGGCGGGCCTTGCGTTTCCCACCTAGGCCTTCAGTGATGTCCGACTTCAATGATTACCTCTCAAAATATCATATCATTTATGTCACCACACAACCATTGCTGGACAAATACTATACAGAAACACTTTTACGCACTACTGGGCATTGAATCACCACCAACAGTGTTTCTGGCGCATTTAAAAATCAATAAACCCGCATCAGCAATTAAAACATATCTTTTGTGGTACTGTCAAAATAAAAATTGCAAAAAACACATTCAACAAAATATTTGAACTCACAATTTGTAGCACCCATTCGAGCTTCCGGGGTTGGCCGACATGGTCTCACAAGATGTAGTTTCCCTTTAAATATCCTTCTTGAAAATGGCCTTGCAATCATATGTGTTGTCTTGTAATATCATAAAAGATGCTGACGAGGCGTGTTGGCTGAGTTCTTAAAGTTTACTCCACAGCGTGCTCATCAAAAACATCCAGCTGCCGGCATGTCTACATTCAACAACCGAAACGCATGCTCTTCACTACTGTGGCATGCTGGGTAATGTAGTTCTTATGTTACCTAGCTCATAAGCTCATAGCTAGCTCATAAAATCACAATATATATCTGCCTTAAGCCATCCAGAAGACCTTACTGACAACAACTTGTGATCTGATTGGCTATCGCAACTGTCTATCAACTGTATGTGCATGTTCACTTACAGTACACGGACGCCTGCATTGTTGATTCTGAAGGTTCTAGGCAGATTTGGTACAGCATGGCAACATAAGCTAGCTGAATTCTGATTGGATAAAAACTCTATAACCCAAAAACTGTCATGTCTGTGTGATCATGTTTTGTTTTGGTGATGTTCAGGTTTGGTTTTTGGACTCTTTGTTTGTTTTGTCACCATGGCGACCATTAGTTTTCACCTGTCCTCATGTCACGCACCTGATTCATTTGAACTCACACACCTGTCACTAATCATGCCACTGTTATTTAAACCTGTCTTTTTTGTTGATCGTCCTGGTGACATTATCTTTACTACCTCTGCTACCCATGAGATTCCTGTTTACTATAGTTCATGCTTCATGCCATGCCACAGTAAGTGTTTTTGTTTCATGTTCATAGTTCATTGCCTTTGTGCTAGTCTTTTGGTTTCATTAGTCAAGTTTGTTCTCCGCGCCTTTTGTTTGCTTCCTTTTTTTTGTAGTTTGTTAGTGTAAAAATAAACATGTCCTTACCTTCACGCCTTGCCCGTGCCAACTTTCCTTTGCATTCCGGGAAAACACAACACCCCAAGGTCCACGTATTGACAAAAACAACATCACTGGAAGGAGCATAATATGACATGTAGAGAATATGAATACTTTTCGATATTTAGGGAAAGTAAATTAAAAAATAGTTTTATCTTTAATTATGATCATGATTTCTGGTTATGTTAGGCCAGCAGAGAAGGCCTTGCTGGGCCTGACGGCATACCACTGAAATAATATCGCCTCCAAATATCACCTATCTGCTTCCTTGACTACTAAAAATCCGTATCGGCCCTGAAAAATACAATTGGTCGATCTCTAAACCAGAATTGGACATTGTTCCCATTTCAGTATTGCTGACTAGATGCCACCCTCCATAGTGTGTGGCTGCTGCCATGTACATCACTGGCTTCTCCGAGTCGGTGGCCGAGCTGCTTGGTCTTCAGAACCAGTGGGCGGTGAGAGGTGTATCAGCCCCGGTGCTGCTCGGCCTGCTGGGAATCAACCTGGCCGGTGTCAAGTGGATCGTGCGACTCCAGTTGCTGTTGCTGGCGGTGCTGGCTGTCTCCACTCTGGACTTTGTCATTGGCACCTTCACGCACCTGGACCCGGGTAAGTCTACAGTCATGGACAACTGCTTAGGCTCTCTGGGTGTGGTATTAAAGTAGAGGTAGAAGTAGAGTGTAAAAACAAGTTGACTTTATATGCTTAGTTATGTTTCATTGTATCCATTAAACCAGTGTTTTTCAACCACTGTGCCAATCACTAGTGTGCCGTGAGATACAGTCTGGTGTGCCGTGGGAGATTATCTAATTTCACCTACGTATTTGGGTTAAAAATATGTATGCAAACCAGTAATTATAGTCTGATGTGTTGTTGTTGAGTGTCGGTGCTGTCTAGAGCTCGGCAGAGTAACCGTGTAATACTGGTTACTTCTAGACCTCCACCCCAGATCCCACCTCACTCTTGCCCACTTCTCCAAAGTGGGCTGGCTCAGGGGGGAGGACAGAGTAAAACAACTTGCACTGAGCCTATTCTATAAAATCCGCTACACCTCCCTGATACCGAAGTACATGTCAAACTACTTCCGCCATAACCACAACACCAGGGGGAGCTCCACTAACCACATTAAACCCAGATTCTGATCTAACAAAGGTCTTAACTCATTCTCTTTCTATGCCACATCAATGTGGAATACGCTCCCAACAGGTATAAAAGAAAGGGCATCTCTATCCTCCTTCAAAACCGCAATAAAAGTACACCTCCAGGCAACTTCAACCCTAAACTAACACCCTCCCCGGATTGTTAATAATCAAATGTAAACAATCAAATGTAGATACTTTTCTTATGCCTTCTGATCTCGATCTCTCTCTCTCTCTATGTCCACTACTTGCTGTACATATCCTACCAAGTCAGACCTACACTGTTTCAATATCCATTTCTCTGATGATGCAATTGTTGATGACTGATGATAACAACCAAACCTAACCCCCCCCCCCCGAATTGTAAATAATGTAAATAATTCAATGTATACACCCTGATGATTATCTTGTGTGATGACTGTATTATGCTGATAGTATACATCTGTATCATGAATCAATTTAAGTGGACCCCGACTTAAACAAGTTGAAAAACTTATTTGGGTGTTACCATTTAGTGGTCAATTGTACGGAATATGTACTTCACTGTGCAACCTACTAATAAAAGTCTCAATCAATCAATCAAATACTCTTCCATATCAGTAGATGGCAGCCAGTAGCTAATTGCTTTGTAGATGCCGGAAACAGCGGGAGGCAGTGTGCAGGTAAAAAGGTGTCTAATGCTTAAACCAAAAATAAACAAAAGGTGAGTGCCCCTTAGAAAAGGCATTGAAGCTTAGGGAAGGCTATGCGGAACGAAACTAAAACTGAACTGGCTACAAAGTAAACAAACACAGGATGCTGGACGACAGCAAAGACTTACTGCGGAGCAAAGACGGCGTCCACAGTGTACATCCGAACATGACGTGACAATCAACAATGTCCCCACAAAGAAGGATGAAAACAACTGAAATATTCTTGATTGCTAAAACAAAGTAGATGCGGGGAATATCGCTCAAAGGAGGACATGAAACTGCTACAGGAAAATACCAAAAAAAAGAGATAAAGCCACCAAAATAAGAGCGCAAGACAAGAACTAAAACTACACACAGGAAAACAGCAAAAAAGTCCAAATAAGTCAGGATGTGATGTGACAGTACACCTACTTTGAGAAAAGAGCTGTATTGATGCATGCTTAGTTATGCTTTAAAGTCATATCCAATAACAACTTTTTACTGTCAACTGAGCTTTGTTTTTTAATGATTTCTGCTGGTGGTGTGCCTCTGCATTTTTTCAACGCAAAAAATGTGCCTTGGCTCAAAAAATGTTGAAAAACACTGCATTAAACCATATTAAGTTGTATTTACAATTCACAAAATGCCACAAATTCCGTCAGCCAATGCATTCTAAATAGTAAATAAATATCTAACAATTGAGTCAACAGATGGAGGGTCCTCTCATTATACTCTCTAAAAACATCCAAATAGTAAATAAATGTCTAACAATTGAGTCAACAGATGGAGGGTTCTCTCATTATACTCTCTACAAACATCCAGAAAGCGCCAACAATATTACATTTACATGTTGTGACCTGAATATTAACCAAATATGGGTGATATTGTTATTATAAGCGCTAACGCAGACTGACAATTTTAGCGGCGCATTGATAGCCGTGAGCAAATGCTAGCTTACGCTGCTATTGTCGACACACTGAGCCGGCGGCTGCTTCTGCTTGGTCTCAAACTCGCTAAAAGTAAATTCTAGATTATAATTCATGCATCTCTCACCTGCTAGTAGACATATGTGGCCATGATACACTTTTTTTTAACCCTTCAAGAGGATTGTGATTGAATCTTCATTGAAACAGAATTATGTGAGCGTCCCGTCGGTCGACATCCGAGTGAGAGTGGAAATATTACACTGAGTGTTTTTTTTTTTAATTATGGTTTGTCAGTAGAAGCATTTAAAGGAGCCATATGTAATAATTTCATGTCAAGTCATCATTAAATGGCCCTGATACAGCAAAAGTAATTAATAAATCATGATATTTTCCAATACCTCTATAACTGATTACGGTTGTTCAGCCGGGATATGCTCATTTTAAAATTAGATTTACAGCCCCGAAATCTTGTTATTGTTTTCATTTCGATGCCCCCTACTCAGTGGCCTAGTGGTTAGAGTGTCCGCCCTGAGATCGGTAGGTTGTGAGTTCAAACCCCGGCCGAGTCATACCAAAGACTATAAAAATGGGACCCATTACCTCCCTGCTTGGCACTCAGCATCAAGGGTTGGAATTGGGGGTTAAATCACCAAAATGATTCCCGGGCGCGGCCACCGCTGCTGCCCACTGCTCCCCTCACCTCCCAGGGGGTGATCAAGGGTGATGGGTCAAATGCAGAGAATAATCTCGCCACACCTAGTGTGTGTGTGACAATCATTGGTACTTTAACTTTAACTACCGTTTGACCAATTGGAAAGTCAGTGAGTGTGTCACATCCATGTTGCCAGTTACGCACCGCCATCTTCGTCTGGCTACTGCCACTGGTAAAGTTACTAAACATGTCAGACCTTAGTACAGTGGTTCTTAACCTTGTTGGAGGTACCGAACCCCACCAGTTTCATATGCGTGTTCACCGAACCCTTCTTTAGTGAAAAATAAAATGATGTTTTTTTTTCAAATTCAAGACAAAGTTATATGTTTTTGGTAACACTTTAGTATGGGGAACATATTCTAAGTAACAAAGACTTAATTTAGAGTTATTTGGACACTAGGGGAACATATTCTAAGTAATAAAGACTTAATTTAGAGTTATTTGGACACTAGGGGAACATATTCTAAGTAATAAAGACTTAATTTAGAGTTATTTGGACACTAGGGGAACATATTCTAAGTAATAAAGACTTAATTTAGAGTTATTTGGTTAGGGTTAGAGGTTTAGAGGGTTAGGGTTATAATAAGGCCATGCCGAATAAGGCATTAATAAGTACTTAATAATGACTAGTTAAGAGCCAATATGTTACTAATTTGCATTTTAATAAGCAACTAATTAATGGTGAATATGTCCCCCATACTAAAGTGTTTTTTTACTGGTGCACAAAATGAACCGTGCATGAACATCACCTTGTTCAAAGAACAAAACCAACACAGTGCATAAACTCACAACAAATTACACACCTGCAAATCAGTCTGACTTCTGCTGTTGTTGTATCCGTAATACGACGATAGGGAGAAGTTTGTATTTACACGATGAGTCGGGTGTGTCTTGACCTCCGCCGAACCCCTCAGGCCGACTCACCGAACCCCTAGGGTTCCATCGAACCCAGGTTAAAGGGAAACATTATCACCAGACCTATGTAAGCGTCGATATATACCTTGATGTTGCAGAAAAAAGACCATATATTTTTTTAACCGATTTCCGAACTCTAAATGGGTGAATTTTGGCGAATTAAACGCCTTTCTATTATTCGTTGTGACGTCACATCGGGAAGCAATCCGCCATTTTCTCAAACACCGAGTCAAATCAGCTCTGTTATTTTCCGTTTTTTCGACTGTTTTCCGTACCTTGGAGACATCATGCCTCGTCGGTGTGTTGTCGGAGGGTGTAACAACACGAACAGGGACGGATTCAAGTTGCACCAGTGGCCCAAAGATGCGAAAGTGGCAAGAAATTGGACGTTTGTTCCGCACACTTTACCGACGAAAGCTATGCTACGACAGAGATGGCAAGAATGTGTGGATATCCTGCGACACTCAAAGCAGATGCATTTCCAACCATAAAGTCAAAGAAATCTGCCGCCATTGAATCTGCTGGAGTGTGTGAGCAATTCAGGGAAAAAGGGCCTCGGTAGCACGGCAAGCAATGGCGGCAGTTTGTTCCCGCAGACGAGCGAGCTAAACCCCCTATCAACCCTAGCTTCCCTGGCCTGCTGACATCAACTCCAAAACTGGACAGATCAGCTTTCAGGAAAAGAGAGCGATTGAGCACCCCTGTCTACAGCAGTGGTGCTCACACTTTTTCTGCAGGCGAGCTACTTTTCAATTGATCAAGTCGTGGGGATCTACCTCATTCATATATATAATTTATATTTACTTATTTATGAAATATATGTTTTTGTTAACAAGTTAAAGGTGTTTAATGATAATGCAAGCATGTTTAACACATATAGTTAATATTGTTAAAAAATTAAAGGTGTTTAATGATAATACAAGTATGTTTAACACATATAGTTAATATTGTTAACAAGTTAAAGGTGTTTAATGATAATACAAGCATGTTTAACACATAGTTAATATTGTTAATAAATTAAAGGTGTTTAATGATAATACAAGAATGTTTAATACATATAGTTAATATTGTTTACAACTTAACGGTGTTTAAAGATAATACAAGCATGTTTAACACATATAGTTAATATTGTTAACAAGTTAAAGGTGTTTAAAGATAATACAAGCATGTTTAACACATATAGTTAATATTGTTAACAAGGTAAAGGTGTTTAATGATAATACAAGCATGTTTAACACATATGGTTAATATTGTTAACAAGTTAAAGGTGTTTAAAGATAATACAAGCATGTTTAACACATATAGTTAATATTGTTAATAAGTTAAAGGTGTTTAAAGACAATACAAGCATGTTTAACACATATAGATTCCTTTCTTTCATGAAGACAAGAAAATAAGTTGGTGTATTACATGATTCTGATGACTTGCATTGATTGGAATCAGACAGTAGTGATGATAACGTCCGGATTTTTGAATGGAGGAGAAAAAAAAGTCCTCCTTTCTGTCCAATACCACATGAAAGTGGTTGGTTTTTGGCATCTTATTTGTCCAGCTTCAGTACTCCTTTGTATACACTTTACAAGAAATACATTGTCGGCAAACTCCGTAGCTTGCTAGCTTGTGCACGCTAGCTTTCTGAGACTCTTATTTTGTTAGCGCAACTGTGCAACTGTGCAGTCGGTCTTTGGAGTTTTGACGACAGGTACGGCGCCAGAGTCTGTTGAAATAAAGTGTTTCTCGCCTTCCAGACGGTAATTTTAATGAGCTGGCAGCAGCCAGCGTCATCTCAGAAGACCCTCGGGTGCCGTGAATGTCAATCAAGTGACGAAAGTGACGTCATAGTGAAGATATATGATCGCTCATTTTTAGGACTATTTTTTTAATGCCTGGCTGGTGATCGACTGACACACCCTCCGAGATCGACCGGTAGCTCGCGATCGACGTAATGAGCACCCCTGGTCTACAGAATATATTAATTGATGACAATTGGGCTGTCTGCACTCTCAAAGTGCATGTTGTTGCCAAATGTATTTCATATGCTGTAAACCTAGTTCATAGTTGTTAGTTTCCTTTAATGCCAAACAAACACATACCAATCGTTGGTTAGAAGGCGATCGCCGAATTCGTCCTCGTTTTCTCCCGTGGCTGTCGTGTCGTTTTTGTCGGTTTCGCTTGCATACGGTTCAAACCGATATGGCTCAATAGCTTCAGTTTCTTCTTCAATTTCGTTTTCGCTACCTGCCTCCACACCACAACCATCCGTTTCAATACATGCGTAATCTGTTGAATCGCTTAAGCCGCTGAAATCCGAGTCTGAATCCGAGCTAATGTCGCTATAGCTTGCTGTTCTTTCCGCCATGTTTGTTTGTGTTGACTTCACTATGTGACGTCACAGGAAAATGGATGGGTGTATATAACGATGGTTAAAATCAGGCACTTTGAAGCTTTTTTTAGGGATATTGCGTGATGGGTAAAATTTTGAAAAAAACTTCGAAAAATATAATAAGCCACTGGGAACTGATTTTTAATGGTTTTAACCATTCTGAAATTGTGATAATGTTCCCCTTTAAGAACCACTGCCTTAGTAGATCTAAAAGTTACCATTCTCAACTTACTCATGACAAAGCCAGGAACAAAACAAGGATTTGATGTCTTTAAAAGATTTTTTCATCTGACGCCAAACTTGCTAATTTCCTCCTTGTTAGGTAAGTCAGGCATTTACGTTTTCTTATTACTTGTAATAAATGGAAATTTCATATGTAAACTATATTGTCCAATACAGTCTATGATCTTGTCTAACAAAGCTACTATGTTCCTGCAAAGAATGTCAATGACACGTCGACATACAGGCTAACGGGGGAAATATATGCCAGTTAGCTTGTATGTCGATGTGTCATCCAACTGACAGGGCAAATTATATTTTCAACTAATAGAATATGGGTAGTGTCAGTGCCTATTTCCTTCTCAATATGCTGATACGCTGAGGAAATGGGTTCCGACATTAGTACGGTTGTCCTCAAGGCAATGTGAAACGTATGGAGACAGTCAAATCACATGATAGAAGAATTCGTCATTGCTGTTTGCATATTGTGGACTACATGTACCAAGTTATATGGCAATCTGAAACGTTTGAAACAGTAGCCTATAAGTATACCTTGGTAAAATTACTCTTTAGTTTTGGGCGTACATTAGGCTGCTAAGCATGCTCTACTTATTTTCACCAGTACAACCATTGCTGGCGTTGGTATTAGTTCGTTTGAGTCTTTGTTTTCTGATAGTAATGACAATAACCATATGATTGCCATTTGTTGTGATATTGTACGCAGACGTGACGTACTTCTTCCTGAAAATAGCCTAATTTCTGTGTAAAATGTGGAACTGTGGACCAGCTCTATACTCTCGGCAGGGTCCTTGAGGGTGCATGGGAGTTTGCCCAACCAGTCTACATGTGTTTTGTGGACTTGGAGAAGGCATTCGACCGTGTCCCTCGGCAAGTCCTGTGGGGAGTGCTCAGAGAGTATGGGGTATCGGACTGTCTGATTGTGGCAGTCCGCTCCCTGTATGATCAGTGCCAGGGCTTGGTCCGCATTGCCGGCAGTAAGTCGGACACGTTTCCAGTGAGGGTTGGACTCTGCCAAGGCTGCCCTTTGTCACCGATTCTGTTCATAACTTTTATGGACAGAATTTCTAGGCGCAGTCAAGGCGTTGAGGAGATCTGGTTTGGTGGCTTCAGGATTAGGTCTCTGCTTTTTGCAGATGATGTGGTCCTGATGGCTTCATCTGGCCAGGATCTTCAGCTCTCACTGGATCGGTTCGCAGCTGAGTGTGAAGCAACTGGGATGAGAATCAGCACCTCCAAGTCCGAGTCCATGGTTCTCGCCCGGAAAAGGGTGGAGTGCCATCTCCGGATTGGGGAGGAGATCTTGCCCCAAGTGGAGGAGTTCAAGTACCTCGGAGTCTTGTTCACGAGTGAGGGAAGAGTGGATCGTGAGATCGACAGGCGGATCGGTGCGGCGTCTTCAGTAATGCGGACGCTGTATCGATCCGTTGTGGTGAAGAAGGAGCCGGAAGGCAAAGCTCTCGATTTACCGGTCGATCTACGTTCCCATCCTCACCTATGGTCATGAGCTTTGGGTTATGACCGAAAGGACAAGATCACGGGTACAAGCGGCCGAAATGAGTTTCCTCCGCCGGGTGGCGGGGCTCTCCCTTAGAGATAGGGTGAGAAGCTCTGCCATCCGGGAGGAGCTCAAAGTAAAGCCGCTGCTCCTCCACGTCGAGAGGAGCCAGATGAGGTGGTTCGGGCATCTGGTCAGGATTCCACCCGAACGCCTCCCGAGGGAGGTGTTTAGGGCACGTCCGACCGGTAGGAGGCCGCGGGGAAGACCCAGGACACGTTGGGAAGACTATGTCTCCCGGCTGGCCTGGGAACGCCTCGGGGTCCCACAGGAAGAGCTGGACAAAGTGGCTGGGGAGAGGGAAGTCTGGGCTTCCCTGCTTAGGCTGCTGCCCCCGCGACCCGACCTCGGATAAGCGGAAGAAGATAGATGGACAAAAGGCTTGTCTATTCAGCTATTATGACCCCAGTACCTCAATCCCTCGTAAGAGGCAGTGGAAGTTTGAAGTTCCTTGGAGTAGCCCAGTCCATGGAGCTGAATTCAGCTGTGTATCTGGCAACCTCAGTCAGGGAGAGGGTAGGGGGATGCAGAATTTAGACTGTGATAACAGTACAATTCCTGGCCATATTCTTACATGTGGCTCCTTTAAGTCCCAGCTTATAACGAATGTGTATATTCCACAGTAATATAGACTCACACACACACATACACACAGTTCTTAAACACAGCCACTACATTGAAAATACTGCAACTTTTTGGATGATGATGATCTGTTGTGTATAACAGTACAATACTTAAAGATTTGTTATTATATAGTTTTTTTTATTGCTCAAGCACAATTTTGAATGTAGGGCCCAGTTTTTCAGAACATTGCACACAATTAGCACAACTATACACACGATTAGAAGAACACCTCAGATCCTTTGCAAAATGAAACACTCTTTTTTTTTTTTAAATATATATTTTGTTACCATATAAAAACTCACGTTTCCATCCATCCATCCATTTTTTACCGCTTGTCCCTTTTGGGGTCGCAGGGGGTCGTTAGAGCCTATCTCAGCTTCATCTGACTTAATTCTGTGTGAAGTAGTTACACACTACTGTGCTTAACCTAAAACACTTTTAGCAATTCTACTTCTCAGTGATTTGAGTCATCTAAGGGAAGTACACAGAGAAAGTGCAAATATAGAATACAGAAAGTACAAAACCCAAAACCAGTGAAGTTGGCACGTTGTGTAAATGGTAAATAGAAAGAGAATTCAATGATTTGCAAATCCTTTTCAACTTATATTCAATTGAATAGACTGCAAAGACAAGATATTTAATATTTGAACTAGAAAACCTTGTTATTTTTTGCAAATATTCGCTCATTTGGATTTTGACATGTTTCAAAAAAGCTGGCACAAGTGTCAAAAAAGACTGAGAAAGTTGAGGAATGCTCATCAAACACTTATTTGGAACAGGTGAACAGGCTAATTGGGAACAGGTGGGTGCCATGATTGGGTATAAAAACAGCTTCCATGAAATGCTCAGTCATTCACAAACAAGGATGCGTGAGCAAATTGTCCAACAGTTTAAGAACAACATTTCTCAACCAGCTATTGCAAGGAATTTAGGGATTTCACCATCTACGGTCCGTAATATCATCAAAAGGTTCAGAGAATCTGGACAAATCACTGCACATAAGCGATGATATTACAGACCTTCGGTCCCTTAGGCGGTACTGCATCTAAAAGCGACATCAGTGTGTAAAGGATATCACCACATGGGCTGAGGAACACTTCAGAAAACCACTGTCAGTAACTACAGTTGGTCGCTACATCTGTAAGTACAAGTTAAAACTTTACTATGCAAAGCCAAAGCCATTTATCAACAACACCCAGAAATGCCGCCGGCTTCGTTGTAATATTGCTACAACAGTTGTGTGCATAATACTAAAAAATACAATTACATACACAAACTAAAAAACCTATGAAAAAATATGGAGAAAAAAACTGACAAAATATAAAAGGAAATCCAACAGGGAAAATATTAGTGATTAAATCTTTTTGTAGTTCTTGAACCTGATTGGTGTGTCTCCAATTAAGCAACGATGTGTTGGCGCACCTGAGTGTTGTTTACCAATTGTCTAATGAGTGTGCTCATTTAAAAGTCACTGCTTTGGAATTGGCAAGGAAATGACATCATAATGTGCACCTGTGTCTCAGGTATACAGGTGTGAAGCTGACATATTGTTGTGCTCATCTGCTCTGCTGTTTTGCTCCTTGAGGGAAGGTTTTGATGACTTTGTAAGACTTTTTATTTTAATTTTGTAATTTCTTTTAGACATTTTTGTGCTTGAAAGTATTCAATTTAAACCCAAAACACTTTAAATGTGCTCAAATCTGCATGTTTTTGACCAATAAAGCGATGAGACCGATAGGACTTTTTAATAAATACATTTTGAATAGGGTAGATGAGATCCGCCCGGAGTTCCTTAAGGCTCTGGATGCTGTGGGGCTGTCTTGGTTGACAAGACTCTGCAGCATCACGTGGACATCGGGGGCGTTACCTCTGGATTGGCAGACCGGGGTGGTGGTTCCTCTCTTTAAGAAGGGGAACCGGAGGGTGTGTTCTAACTATCGTGGGATCACACTCCTCAGCCTTCCCAGTAAGGTCTATTCAGGTGTACTGGAGAGGAGGCTACGCCGGATAGTCGAACCTCGGATTCAGGAGGAACAGTGTGGTTTTCGTCCTGGTCGTGGAACTGTGGACCAGCTCTATACTCTCGGCAGGGTCCTTGAGGGTGCACGGGAGTTTGCCCAACCAGTCTACATGTGTTTTGTGGACTTGGAGAAGGCATTCGACCGTGTCCCTCGGGAAGTCCTGTGGGGAGTGCTCAGAGAGTATGGGGTATCAGACTGTCTGATTGTGGCGGTCCGCTCCCTGTATGATCAGTTCCAGAGCTTGGTCCGCATTGCCGGCAGTAAGTCGGACACGTTTCCAGTGAGGGTTGGACTCCGCCAAGGCTGCCCTTTGTCACCGATTCTGTTCATAACTTTTATGGACAGAATTTCTAGGCGCAGTCAAGGCGTTGAGGGGATCCGGTTTGGTGGCTGCAGGATTAGGTCTCTGCTTTTTGCAGATGATGTGGTCCTGATGGCTTCATCTGGCCAGGATCTTCAGCTCTCACTGGATCGGTTCGCAGCCGAGTGTGAAGCGACTGGGATGAGAATCAGCACCTCCAAGTCCGAGTCCATGGTTCTCGCCCGGAAAAGGGTGGAGTGCCATCTCCGGGTTGGGGAGGAAATCTTTCCCCAAGTGGAGGAGTTCAAGTACCTCGGAGTCTTGTTCACGAGTGAGGGAAGAGTGGATCGGGAGATCGACAGGCGGATCGGTGCGGCGTCTTCAGTAATGCGGACGCTATATCGATCCGTTGTGGTGAAGAAGGAGCTGAGCCGGAAGGCAAAGCTCTCAATTTACCGGTCGATCTACGTTCCCATCCTCACCTATGGTCATGAGCTTTGGGTTATGACCGAAAGGACAAGATCACGGGTACAAGCGGCCCAAATGAGTTTCCTCCGCCGGGTGGCGGGGCTCTCCCTTAGAGATAGGGTGAGAAGCTCTGCCATCCGGGGGGAGCTCAAAGTAAAGCCGCTGCTCCTCCACATGGAGAGGAGCCAGATGAGGTGGTTCGGGGATCTGGTCAGGATGCCACCCGAACGCCTCCCTAGGGAGGTGTTTAGGGCACGTCCGACCGGTAGGAGGCCGCGGGGAAGACCCAGGACACGTTGGGAAGACTATGTCTCCCGGCTGGCCTGGGAACGCCTCGGGGTCCCACAGGAAGAGCTGGACGAAGTGGCTGGGGAGAGGGAAGTCTGGGCTTCCCTGCTTAGGCTGCTGCCCCCGCGACCCGACCTCGGATAAGCGGAAGAAGATGGATGGATGGATGGATTTTGAAAAAACACAATATAGAGAAACTGCGCAATTACATGTGCAGCTTGACGAGGGACGGCTCTATTTATAAATTACTGACGGGGCAAAAAAGGCATGTTTCCTGTTTGAAAATTATAATATTGGGCAAATATTATAATATTTGATTCTTGATTTATTAAACGTGTCTGGCCTATTCACACCAGCAGATGTCACAAAGTTACCACTAAATAAACACTTTTGACAGCTCTTTTTTCCACAGGACTGTTGACCTCATAGACATTCCTATTTCTAATTAAAGTTCAATACATTAAAGTTTCTCATTTAAAAACTATATATATATATTTTTAAAAAGTTTTAGTGGACTTTTGTTTTGAATCTGGCCCACAGGAAGTGGACTTTCCTGTTCTCACTGCTTGTTCACTTCCTGTCGAGGAGGAAGCGAAAGGTGTCGAAGCATTAAAAGCGTGTATTTGAAAACTTTTTTGCGTAGCTCATTGTATTTACAGCCTCGATTTGAAACGACCTGTTACTGACGCTAAAATAGTGGCATGTCCGGGTTTTTCCCACTTTGTGTTGTGGCAACCTCATGTTTGGCAGGTGTCCAGCAGGTCCCTGGGACAGCCCAGATTAGTCTGCACTCACTGGACTCTCAGCTACTTCCTGGAGGAGAAAACATTTTTGGGCTGACAGATCATGTCAGTCTTTTTTGGCTCAGTGCATGGATATCATTTTTAATGTCCAAAAGTAATGTAACACTTATTGAATGGAGACAAGTCAAATACTAGTGCCAGGCGGAAAACGGCCTCCCAGACTAATGCTTGTCCGTTTAGACCCGCCCACAAGCTCCTTGATTGGCTTTCTGGCGCTGCCTTTTTGCCAACGTGACACTGATTGACAGCAGTCCGTCAGATGCAAGAGCGGGTCGTGATCATTCCCAGGAGATATTTGGGATAGAAATTGAATAAAAATGCTTGCTGTGTTGCTCTTAAACTGGCCAAGAAAACAGTTTTTTGTAATATTATCAATGTTTCAATCAATCAATCAATGTTTATTTAGCTAGTGTCTAATAGACAAGTGTCTCAAAGGGCTGCACAAGCCACAACGACATCCTCGGTACAGAGCCCATATAAGGGCAAGGAAAAACTCACCCCAGTGACTATGAGAAACCTTGGAGAGGACCGCATATGTGGGTAACCCCCCCCCTCTAGGGGAGACCGAATGCAATGGATGTCGAGTGTGTCTGACATAATATTGTGAGAGTCCAGTCCATAGTGGATCTAACATAATAGTAAGAGTCCAGTCCATAGTGGGGTCAGCAGGAGACCATCCCGAGCGGAGACGGGTCAGCACATACTTGCCAACCCTCCCGGATTTTCCGGGAGACTCCCGAAATTCAGCGCCTCTCCCGAAAACCTCCCGGGACAAATTTTCTCCCGAAAATCTCCCGAAATTCAGGCGGACTCAGGTCCATGAGGACCTGAGTCCGCTAACCCACAACATAAACAGCATACCTGCCCAATAACATTATAACTGTAGAATGATGGAGGGCGAGTTCTTGGTTTCTTATGTGGGTTTATTGTTAGGCAGTTTCATTAACGTCCTCCCAGCGCGGTAACAACACACAACAACAGCAGTCACGTTTTTGTATACCGTAAAGCAGTTCGTCTGCCGTAAACAGCAATGTTGTGACACTCTTAAACAGGACAATACTGCCATCTAGTGCATTTGATGAAAGCACTTTTGTGCGTGCCACACATCAATGCATCATCAGAGGTGTTCAGCATGGTTCGAAAAATAGTGACAGAGAATAGAACAAGGATGGACAATTCAACCCTTAACTCAACAATGAATAGATGAGTGTTATGTGTGTGTATATGTGTAAATAAATGAACACTGAAATTCAAGTATTTCTTTTATTCATATATACATATATATATAATAAAATAAGTAGTACAAGTATTTCTTTTATATACATATATATATATATATATATATATATATAATAAAATACATATATATATACGTATATATATATATATATATATATATATATATATATATATATATATATATATATATATATATGTCTTAATAAGGTTATCCAAAAAATAGTGCTCGATACCGTAGTAGAGCGCAATGTATGTATGTGTGGGAAAAAAATCACAAGACTATTTCATCTCTACAGGCCTGTTTCATGAGGGGGGGTTCCCTCAATCATCAGGAGATTTTAATGGGAGCATTCGCATACCATGGTTTATATAGGGCACAGAGTGGGTGGGTACAGGCTGGCGTAGGGGCGTGGTGATTGGCTCATGTGTTACCTAGGAGGTGTTTCCGTCTGTGGCGGCATGCTGTTACAATTTCGCTGCGCTTGTTGAGGGATGACAGGTCTGGACGGTAAATAATAAACAGTTTCTCTTTCAAGCATAGGTTGCATCTTTTATTACCACTATTGTAAGGTGTGCTGGATGCAAGAATTTGCCATGTTATTGAATATTCAACATTATTGTCTTTGAGGTCCCAAATGTGTTTGCTGAGTTCTGTGGTATTCCGCAGGTTTTGGTTCCTGAAAGAAGCCTTGTGATTGTTCCATCTGGTTTTGAATTCTCCCTCGGTTAATCCTACATATGTGTCGGATGTGTTAATGTCCTTGCGTGTTACCTTAGATTGGTAGACAACTGATGTTTGTAAGCACCCCCCGTTGAGAGGGCAATCAGGTTTCTTTCGACAGTTACAGCCTTTTTTGGTTTTGGAGTCGCTCTGTCCGGGGGCCGACGGCTCATTTGCAATTGTTTTGTTGTGGTTTGAGATAATTTGTCGTATATTGTTCATACAGCTGTAGCTCAATTTAATGTTGTTCTTGTTGAATACTTTTCTTAGGGTGTTGTCTTTGGGAAAGTGTTTGTCAATCAGATTGAGGAATTTGTGTCCAATGTTAGTTGAGACGTTTTTGCTGTATGGGGGGTTGTACCAGATGATGTCGTTTCGTTTTCTGTTCTTTTTTGGCTGGTTTCCTGGCGTGGGTTCATAGGTGAGGGTGAAATTGTATCCGCTTTCATCAAGGGCTTTTTGGTACGGGGGGGTTGCTTGGTCAAATTCAGCTTTGCTAGATGACAGCATCGATAGCCTTTTATTAATTCCGGTAGGTATTCTTTTCGTGGTGGTGGGTGGGTGGTTGCTGTCATGGTGCACGTATTGGAGTGTTGTGTTGGGTTTCGTGAATGGTTGGTAGCTGTTATTTCTCAGGTTGAAAGTGACGTCAAGGAAGTTGACGGTTTGCTTGTTGGCTTCAATCGTGATCCGTAGGCCGTTCTCTTTGAAAATTTGGCATATGCGCTTCTTGGTATTCTCGCTGCTCCTTGGCGAGGCGCGACACACTGCCAGTCCGTCATCACGGTAAATACCAAGGTTCAGATTGAGGCTAGCGAGCTGGGAGAGGAGGAAACTCCCAACGAGTTCACACGTTTCTGCTCCGTCAAAACTTCCCATAGTGACGTCAAATGTTGCATTGTTCTTTTTTTGCCATGGTGTACTGTTGTGGATGAGAATGGAGTTTTTTGCGTGGATGATGATGTTTCTTTCGTTGCCTGTGATTGAGTCGTAGTCTGAGGCGAAGTCTAGTGCTTGAGTCAGTAGGTCTTGCGTGATGGAAGGGTAAAATTCTTCGATAGACTACGACTCAATCACAGACAACGAAAGAAACATCATCATCCACGCAAAAAACTCCATTCTCATCCACAACAGTACACCATGGCAAAAAAAGAACAATGCAACATTTGACGTCACTATGGGAAGTTTTGACGGAGCAGAAACGTGTGAACTCGTTGGGAGTTTCCTCCTCTCCCAGCTCGCTAGCCTCAATCTGAACCTTGGTATTTACCGTGATGACGGACTGGCAGTGTGTCGCGCCTCGCCAAGGAGCAGCGAGAATACCAAGAAGCTCATATGCCAAATTTTTAAAGAGAACGGCCTACGGATCACGATTGAAGCCAACAAGCAAACCGTCAACTTCCTTGACGTCACTTTCAACCTGAGAAATAACAGCTACCAACCATTCACGAAACCCAACACAACACTCCAATACGTGCACCATGACAGCAACCACCCACCCACCACCACGAAAAGAATACCTACCGGAATTAATAAAAGGCTATCGATGCTGTCATCTAGCAAAGCTGAATTTGACCAAGCAACCCCCCCGTACCAAAAAGCCCTTGATGAAAGCGGATACAATTTCACCCTCACCTATGAACCCACGCCAGGAAACCAGCCAAAAAAGAACAGAAAACGAAACGACATCATCTGGTACAACCCCCCATACAGCAAAAACGTCTCAACTAACATTGGACACAAATTCCTCAATCTGATTGACAAACACTTTCCCAAAGACAACACCCTAAGAAAAGTATTCAACAAGAACAACATTAAATTGAGCTACAGCTGTATGAACAATATACAACAAATTATCTCAAACCACAACAAAACAATTGCAAATGAGCCGTCGGCCCCCGGACAGAGCGACTCCAAAACCAACAAAGGCTGTAACTGTCGAAAGAAACCTGATTGCCCTCTCAACGGGGGGTGCTTACAAACATCAGTTGTCTACCAATCTAAGGTAACACGCAAGGACATTAACACATCCGACACATATGTAGGATTAACCGAGGGAGAATTCAAAACCAGATGGAACAATCACAAGGCTTCTTTCAGGAACCAAAACCTGCGGAATACCACAGAACTCAGCAAACACATTTGGGACCTCAAAGACAATAATGTTGAATATTCAATAACATGGCAAATTCTTGCATCCAGCACACCTTACAATAGTGGCAATAAAAGATGCAACCTATGCTTGAAAGAGAAACTGTTTATTATTTACCGTCCAGACCTGTCATCCCTCAACAAGCGCAGCGAAATTGTAACAGCATGCCGCCACAGACGGAAACACCTCCTAGGTAACACATGAGCCAATCACCACGCCCCTACGCCAGCCTGTACCCACCCACTCTGTGCCCTATACAAACCATGGTATGCGAATGCTCCCATTAAAATCTCCTGATGATTGAGGGAACCCCCCCTCATGAAACAGGCCTGTAGAGATGAAATAGTCTTGTGATTTTTTCCCACACATACATATATATATATATATATATATATATATATATATATAGCTAGAATTCACTGAACGTCAAGTATTTCTTTTATATATATCTATATCTATGAAATACTTGACTTGGTGAATTCTAGCTGTAAATATACTCCTCCCCTTTTAGCCACGCCCCCGTCCCACCCCGACCACGCCCACCCCCACCTCCCGAAATCGGAGGTCTCAAGGTTGGCAAGTATGGGTCAGCAGCGCAGAGATGTTCCCAACCGATGCACAGGCGAGCGGTCCACCCCGGTCCAATATTATGGGTGTAGTTTACAGTACAGTACGTTATATTGAGGAGAGCAGAGTACTAAGGTGGTCTTGCGTTAAAAGTGAAAGTTTAAAAAAGGCAAAAAAATTTGAATAAATCTATCCTTATCAACATCTGAAAATGCAAAACCCAAAACCAGTGAAGTTGTCACGTGTAAATGGTAAATAAAAACAGAATACCATGATTTGCAAATCCTGTTCAATTTATATTCAATTGAATAGACTGCAAAGACAAGATATTTAATGTTCACACTGAGAAGCTTTTTTTTTTGTTGCATATAATCATTAACTTAGAATTTAATGGCAGCAACACATTGCAAAAAAGTTGTCACAGGGGCATTTTTACCACTGTGTTACATGGCCTTTCCTTTTAACAACACTCAGTAAACGTTTGGGAACTAAAAAGACACATTTTTGAAGTGGAATTCTTTCCCATTCTTGCTTGATGTACAGCTTAAGTTGTTCAACAGTCCGGGGGTCTCCGTTATGGTATTGTAGGCTTCATAATGCGCTACACATTTTCAATGGGAGACAGGTCTGGACTACAGGCAGGCCAGTCTAGTACCCACACTCTTTTACTATGAAGCCACACTGTTGTAGTTACATGTGGCTTGGCATTGTCTCCCTGAAATAAGCAGGGGCGTCCATGATAACGTTGCTTGGATAGCAACACATGTTGCTCCAAAACCTGTATGTACCTTTCAGCATTAATTTTTTTCGGTTGCGGTTTGCCCACAGGCTTTATTGGCGCATTAGTGTACTTCATTAGCTGCATTGTTATGAATTATTTGACTATTTAGAATGCATAAAAGACGAAAAACATATGTGTTCCTGTCTAACATAATGATAGACACAATTTAAAAAAAAGTGCAGTTTCCCTTTAAATAATCAAACTGATCACAGATCAGTGGTATGTACAAACCCCGTTTCCATATGAGTTGGGAAATTGTGTTAGATGTAAATATAAACGGAATACAATGATTTGCAAATCCTTTTCAACCCATATTCAGTTGAATTTGCTACAAAGACAACATATTCTTCTTTCTCTTTCTCTTTTTCATCTGGCTCCTCTCGATGTGGAGGAGCAGCGGCTTTACTTTGAGCTCCCCCCGAATGGCAGAGCTTCTCACCCTATCTCTAAGGGAGAGCCCCGCCACTCGGCGGAGGAAACTCATTTCGGCCGCTTGTACCCGTGATCTTGTCCTTTCGGTCATGACCCAAAGCTCAGCCAGATGAGGTGGTTCGGGCATCTGGTCAGGATGCCACCCGAACGCCTTCCTAGGAAGGTGTTTCGGGCACGTCCGACCGGTAGGAGGCCACGGGGAAGACCCAGGACACGCTGGGAAGACTATCTGTCCCGGCTGGCCTGGGAACGCCTCGGGATCCCCCGGGAGGAGCTGGACGAAGTGGCTCGGGAGAGGGAAGTCTGGGCTTCCCTGCTTAAGCTGCTGCCCCCGCGACCCGACCTCGGATAAGCGGAAGAAGATGGATGGATGGATGGATGGATGGATGGACAACATATTTGATGTTCAAACTGATAAACATTTTTTTTGTTGCAAATATTAATTAACTTTAGAATTTGATGCCAGCAACACGTGACAAAGAAGTTGGGAAAGGTGGCAATACATACTGATAAAGTTGAGGAATGCTCATCAAACACTTATTTGGAACATCCCACAGGTGTGCAGGCTAATTGGGAACAGGTGGGTGCCATGATTGGGTATAAAAACAGCTTCCCAAAAAATGCTCAGTCTTTCACAAGAAAGAATGGGGCGAGGTACACCCCTTTGTCCACAACTGCGTGAGCAAATAGTCAAACAGTTTAAGAACAACGTTTCTCAAAGTGCAATTGCAAGAAATTTAGGGATTTCAACATCTACGGTCCATAATATCATCAAAAGGTTCAGAGAATCTGGAGAAATCACTCCACGTAAGCGGCATGGCCAGAAACCAACATTGAATGACCGTGACCTTCGATCCCTCAGACGGCACTGCATCAAAAACCGACATCAATCTCTAAAGGATATCACCACATGGGCTCAGGAACACTTCAGAAAACCACTGTCACTAAATACAGTTGGTCGCTTTATCTGTAAGTGCAAGTTAAAACTCTACTATGCAAAGCAAAGCCATTTATCAACAACATCCAGAAACGCAGCCGACTTCTCTGGGCCCGAGATCATCTAAGATGGACTCATGCAAAGTGGAAAAGTGTTCTGTGGTCTGACGAGTCCACATTTCAAATTGTTTTTGGAAATATTCGACATCGTGTCATCCGGACCAAAGGGGAAGCGAACCATCCAGACTGTTATCAACGCAAAGTTCAAAAGCCAGCATCTGTGATGGTATGGGGGTGTATTAGTGCCCAAGGCATGGGTAACTTACACATCTGTGACGGCACCATTAGTGCTGAAAGGTACATACAGGTTTTGGAACAACATATGCTGCCATCTAAGTGCCATCTTTTTCATGGACGCCCTGCTTATTTCCGCAAGATAATGCCAAGCCACATTCAGCACGTGTTACAACAGCGTGGCTTCGTAAAAAAAGAGTGCGGGTACTTTCCTGGCCCGCCTGCAGTCCAGACCTGTCTCCCATCGAAAATGTGTGGCGCATTATGAAGCGTAAAATACGACAGCGGAGACCCCGGACTGTTGAACGACTGAAGCTCTACATAAAATAAGAATTGGAAAGAATTCCCCTTTCAAAGCTTCAACAATTAGTTTCCTCAGTTCCCAATCGTTTATTGAGTGTTGTTAAAAGAAAAGGCCATGTAACACAGTGGTGAACATGCCCTTTCCCAACTACTTTGGCACGTGTTGCAGCCAGGAAATTCTACGTTAATTATTATTTGCAAAAAAAAAAGAAGTTTATGAGTTTGAACATCAAATATCTTGTCTTTGTAGTGCATTCCATTGAATATGGGTTGAAAAGGATTTGCAAATCATTGTATTTAGTTTATATTTACATCTAAAACAATTTCCCAACTCACATAGAATGAGTGAGTTTTAAATATCTTTAAGAAAGGACTGTATAAGTATTTCATGATGCCTGATGGGAGGAGCACTGGTGGTTTCCCAGTTGCTTTTTATTTTATTTTGTAGAGTTTTGGTTGAGCAGCAGTGCCAAGTTATTGTCTGAGAAACCACAACACTGTCATTGTGATGCAGCGCTCAGCCTTTCCCCGAAAGAACGCTGCAATGTGGTCCTCAGGCTTGGACTTGAGGGTGTTACCCAGACTCACCCACATTTTTGCCAAATGACCAAGGAAGCGAGGAAAAAAAGCAGGAGTTGAGATGAGAGGCCAAAGCAAAGCGAGGAATATGCAGCTGCCAGTCATCTCAGTGGGACCGGCCCCACCTCTGGAAGCTGGCCCTCATGCGGGTGAGCGTGAGGCCCCCGGACTTCTTCATGTCGTCTACATTCCAGGGTGTGTCAGAGGAATGCTGAACTCTGAGAGGAGCCCCTAATGTTCTTTTGTACCCTTCTCATGCAGTCTCTGCACTTGAAGAACAGCTCAGTCGGACTGCGTTGAAGAGGCCTTTTTTTTTCCAAAGGCACTTTAGAAAATAGAGATGGGAATTTGATAAGGGTGTCAATTTTTTTTTTTTTCGAATGAATCGCCATTCTTATTTGCAACTATTTGTATTCGATTCCAAAAAATATAACATTTGTTTTGTTGATGTGCAAACCCCAAAACCAGTGAAGTTGTCACGTTGTGTAAATGGTAAATAAAAACAGAATACAATGATTTGCAAATCCTTTTCAACTTATATTCAATTGAATAGACTGCAAAGACAAGATATTTAATGTCCAAACTGGTAAACTTTGTTATTTTTTGCAAATATGAGCTAATTTGGAATTTGATGCCTGCAGCATGTTTAAAAAAAGCTGGCACAAGTGGCAAAAAAGACTGAGAAAGTTGAGGAATGCTCATCAAACACTTATTTGGAACGTCCCACAGGTCAACAGGCTAATTGGGAACAGGTGGGTGCCATGATTGGGTATAAAAGCAGCTTCCATGAAATGCTCAGTCATTCACAAACAAGGATGGGGCGAGGGTCACCACTTTGTCAACAAATGCGTGAGCAAATTGTTTAAGAACAACATTCTCAACCAGCTTTTGCAAGGAATTTAGAGATTTCACCATCTACGGTCCGTAATATCATCAAAAGGTTCAGAGAATCTGGAGAAGTCACTGCATGTAAGCGGAAACCAACATTGAATGCCTGTGACCTTCGATCCCTCAGGCAATACTGCATTAAAAACCGACATCAGTGTGTAAAGGATATCACCACATGGGCTCAGGAACACTTCAGAAGACCACTGTCAGTAACTAAAGTTGGTCGCTACATCTGTAAGTGCAAGTTAAAACTGTACTATGCAAAGCGAAAGCCATTTATCAACAACACCCAGAAACGCCGCTGGCTTCGCTGGGCCTGAGCACATCTTAGATGGACTGATGCAAAGTGGAAAAGTGTTCTGTGGTCAGACGAGTCCACATTTCAAATTGTTTTTGGAAACTGTGGACGTCGTGTCCTCCGGACCAAAGAGAAAAAGAACCATCCGGACTGTTCTAGGCGCAAAGTGGAAAAGCCAGCATCTGTGATGGTATGGGGGTGTATTAGTGTCCAAGGCATGGGTAACTTACACATCTGTGAAGGCACCATTAACGCTGAAAGGTACATACAGGTTTTGGAGCAACATATGTTGCCATTCAAGCAACGTCTTTTTCATGGACGCCCCTGCTTATTTCAGCAAGACAATGCCAAGACACGTGTTACAACAGCGTGGCTTCATAGTAAAAGAGTGCAGGTACTAGACTGGCCTGCCTGTAGTCCAGACCTGTCTCCCATTGAAAATGTGTGGCGCCTAAAATACCACAACGGAGACCCCCGGACTGTTGAACAACTTAAGCTGTATATCAAGCAAGAATGGGAAAGAATTCCACCTGAAAAGCTTAAAAAATGTGTCTCCTCAGTTCCCAAACATTTACTGAGTGTTGTTAAAAGGAAAGGCCATGTAACACAGTGGTAAAAATTCCTGTGACAACTTTTTTGCAATGTGTTGCTGCCATTAAATTCTGAGTTAATGATTATTTGCAAAAAAAAAATTGTTTCTCAGTGTGAACATTAAATATCTTGTCTTTGCAGTCTATTCAATTGAATATAAGTTGAAAAGGATTTGCAAATCGTTGTATTCTATTTTTATTTACCATTTACACAACGTGACAACTTCACTGCTTTTGGGTTTTGTAACTGATTTTAATCTGTACAAATTTACCTTACAAAAGAGAAGTGCACTTCTCTGGTTGCCTTATTTGTATTTGACTTTATTAATTGTTTGGGTAGAATATTATTCAGCAAAATCAGTTTTCTTCTAAAGGGAACTGCACTTTTTTTGGAATGTTGCTTATTGTTCACAATGATTATGAGAGACAAGAACATTTTATTTTATTTTAAAAATGATAAAAAAAACGCTTGGAAGAAGTGGCTAATGGGAGTCACCATTGTATCCTTCAAAGTCTCTAAAACAACTTCAAAACCCTCCAACAATATTTTATATACCCACTGCAAGTATGTATATAATGTAGTAATAGACACCTTCATAACAATATGTAATATGTACAATATACACACTGCAAGTATGTATATAATGTAGTAACAGACACTTTCATAACAATATGTAATATGAACAATATACACATTGCAAGTATATATAAAATGTAGTAGCAGACACCTTCATAGCAATATGCAGTATGTACAATATACACACTGCAAGTATTTATATATAATGTAGTAACAGACACCTTCATAACAATATGTAATATGTACAATATACACACTGCATTTATATATAATGTAGTAACAGACACCTTCATAACAATATGTAATATGTACAATATACACACTGCAAGTATATATATGATGTAGTAACAGACACCTTCATAACAATATGTAATATGTACAATATACACACTGCAAGTATATATATAATGTAACAGACACCTTCATAACAATATGTAATACGTACAATATACACACTGCAAGTATATATATAATGTAGTAACAGACACCTTCATAACTATGTAATATGTACAATATACACACTGCAAGTATATATTTAATGTAGTAACAGACACCTTCATAACAATATGTAATATGTACAATATACGCACTGCAGATAAATATATATATACATATATATATATATATATATATATATATATATATATTATATTATATATATATTAAATACTGTGCAAGTATATATATATAATGTAGTAACAGACACCTTCATAACAATATGTAATATGTACAATATACACACTGCAAGTATATATTTAATGTAGTAACAGACACCTTCATAACAATATGTAATATGTACAATATACACACTGCAGATATATATATATATATATTAAATACTGTGCAAGTATATGTATAATGTAGTAACAGATACCTTCATAACAATATGTAATATGTACAATATACACACACTGCAAGTATATATAATATAGTAACAGACACCTTCATAACAATATGTAATATGTACAATATACACACTGCAAGTATATATACAATGTAGTAACAGACACCTTCATAACAATATGTAGTATGTACAATATACACACTGCAAGTATATATAATGTAGTAACAAACACCTTCATAACAATATGTTATATGTACAATATACACACTGCAAGTATATATATGATGTAGTAACAGACACCTTCATAACAATATGTAATATGTACAATATACACACTGCAAGTATATATATAATGTAGTAACAGACACCTTCATAACAATATGTAATATGTACAATATACACACTGCAAGTATATATTTAATGTAGTAACAGACACCTTCATAACAATATGTAATATGTACAATATACACACTGCAAGTATAAATATATAATGTAGTAACAGACACTTTCATAACAATATGTAATATGAACAATATACACATTGCAAGTATATATAAAATGTAGTAGCAGACACCTTCATAGCTATATGCAGTATGTACAATATACACACTGCAAGTATTTATATATAATGTAGTAACAGACACCTTCATAACAATATGTATTATGTACAATATACACACTGCAAGTATATATACAATGTACTAACAGACACCTTCATAACAATATGTAATATGTATAATATACACACTGCAAGTATATATAATGTAGTAACAGACACCTTCATAACAATATGTAATATGTACAATATACACACTGCAAGTATATATATGATGTAGTAACAGACACCTTCATAACAATATTTAATATGTACAATATACAAACTGCAAGTATATATATAATGTAGTAACAGACACCTTCATAACAATATGTAATATGTACAATATACACACTGCAAGTATATATTCAATGTAGTAACAGACACCTTCATAACAATATGTAATATGTACAATATACACACTGCAGATAGATATATATATATATATATATATATATATATATATATTATATACTGTGCAAGTATATGTATAATGTAGTAACAGATACCTTCATAACACTATGTAATATGTACAATATACACACTGCAAGTATATATGATGTAGTAACAGACACCTTCATAACAATATGTAATATGTACAATATACACACTGCAAGTATATATATAATGTAGTAACAGACACCTTCATAACAATATGTAATATGTACAATATACACACTACAAGTATATATTTAATGTAGTAACAGACACCTTCATAACAATATTTAATATGTACAATATACACACTGCAAGTATATATATAATGTAGTAACAGACACCTTCATAACAATATGTAATATATACAATATACACACTGCAAGTATATATTTAATGTAGTAACAGACACCTTCATAACAATATGTAATATGTACAATATACACACTGCAAGTATATATATAATGTAGTAACAGACACCTTCATAACAATATGTAATATGTACAATATACACACTGCAAGTATATATATAATGTAGTAACAGACACCTTCATAACAATATGTAATATGTACAATAGGGGGGACCCTTACACAAAAATGTAAAAATCTGTCTTGCTTCAACAGCACAATACTGGTCCTGTAGTTGAAGAAGATGTCTCAAAACCTCATCATTAGTCCCGACAAACCCAAAAATGCAGAAAATGCATATTTAAAAAAAAAAAACTTTAAAAACTGTCTTGCTGCAACAGAACAATACTGGTCCTCTAGTTGTAGGAGATGTCTCAAAACCTCATCAAGAGTCCCGACAATGCCTGAAAATGACATAAATTGTATATAAAAAAAATACATATATATTTTTTGGCGAAAATGTTGTAAATTAGTCAATAAATCTAAATTTTCCAGAAACACTTTCAGTCAGTGTGTATTATTAGGACCCCCTTTTCAGGAGAGGAGAGCCCTCCCAGATTTTTTAGATCTCTATCCATCTAAAATAATAAGAGGTGACGAGAATTGAAGATTAACAATGTATTCTACAAAAAAGGAGTAAGTACAAACAGTAGCAGTGCCTGTGCTGTTATAAAGAGCCAAGCTATTTAAAGGTCAGAGCCGTCTCTAAAATGGTCGCCCGTCTCTCATGCTTTTGTCCACCTGGATTTAGCGCACCAGTATATAAGCCACACCCACTACATTTTTAGAAGAAATATATATATATATATATATATATATAATTAGCTGCACTGGATTATAAACCGCAGATATATACGTTGTGATATGAGTTATTTACACAGAAATATTCTGTTAATGTTTATTTACATACCTTAATTGTTTCCAAATGGCAGTAAAACGGCTAAGCAAACAAAACAGAAGTCATCGTCATGGACCCGCCAGCTGCGGAAGCTAGCTCTCCAATCAGCTAAACAGACTCAATAACTCCACGGTGACGTTTTGGTGAATTTACTGAGGAATTTGTGAAACTGAAACGATACAAAAGGAATGCCATCGTAACTTAACTCGTAAACGTGTTCGCATATTAGCTCATGCTAACGACGCTAGCTTCGCGATGTGTACAAATATGCATGAAAACACTCCTACAGACATCACACACGGGGCGGTTTAGTAAGTAAGAATTGTTTTAGTTATATTGTAAAACTCACAAATGTTGCCAGTAGAGATGTCCGATAATGGCTTTTTTGCCGATATACGATATTGTCCAACTCTTGATTACCGATTCCGATATCAACCGATACCGATATATACAGTCGTGTAATTAACACATTATTATGCCTAATTTTGTTGTGATGCCCCGCTGGATGCATTACAATAACTAAGTAACTAAGTAGCTTTACCATGAATTGATTAACGTGGACCCCGACTTAAGCAAGTTGAAAAACTTACTGGGGTGTTACCATTTAGTGGTCAATTGTACGGAATATGTACTGTGCTGTGCAATCTACTAATAAAAGTCTCAATCAATCAATCAAAAACAAGGTTTTCCAAAATAAGAGAACAACTTCAACTCCAGTTATGGAAAAAAGTGCCAACATGGCACTGCCATATTTATTATTGAAGTCACAAAGTGCATTATTTTTTTTAATATGCCTCAAAACAGCAGCTTGGAATTTGGGACATGCTCCCCCAGAGATAATCCTAATACCCACTACAACTATGGGAAATACTATACTTTGACTTTCACAAAGTGCATTATTTTTTTAAACATGCCTCAAAACAACAGCTGCAAAAACAATGAAGGCACACAGCTTCAGTCCAGAGTATACTAGAGCATACTTGCCAACCTTGAGACCTCCGAATTCGGGAGATGGGGGGCGTGGTGGGCGGGGTTGAGGTGTGGGTGGTGGGTGGGGTTTGGTGGTAGCAGGGGTGTATATTGTAGCGTCCCGGAAGAGTTAGTGCGGCAAGGGGTTCTGGGTATTTGTTCTGTTGTGTTTATGTTGTGTTACGGTGCGGATGTTCTCCTGAAATATGTTTGTCATTTTTGTTTGGTGTGGGTTCACAGTGTGGCGCATATTTGTAACAGTGTTAAAGTTGTTTATACGGCCACCCTCAGTGTGACCTGTATGGCCGTTGATCAAGTATGCCTTGCATTCACTTTTATGTGTGTGTAAAAGCCGCATATATTATGTGACTGGGCCGGCACGCTGTTTGTATGGCGGAAAAGCGGACGTGATGACAGGTTGTAGAGGACGCTAAAGTCCTTTAAGGCACGCCCCAAATAAAGTTGTCCGGGTGGAAATCAGGAGAATGGTTGCCCCGGGAGATTTTCGAGAGGGGCACTGAAATTCGGGAGTCTCCTGGGAAAATCGGGAGGTTGAAACCGATGCCGATAATTTCCGATATTACATTTTAAAGCATTTATCGGCCGATAATACACATCTCTAGTTGCTAGGAGTGATGGAGGAAGAATCCATACGAGTAGAAACGCTGTGGAAGACTCTACTGAGTGAACTCGTCCAAAAGATGGAACTATAGCACAAACAATAAGACACCTTTTCAGTGTATTTGCTTGTTTTTTTAAAAAAAAACTGTTTTTATTATGATCATTAGCTAAGAAAACTCCACAAATTAGCTGCGTGGTTTTGTAAGCTGCAGGGCTCAAAGTGTAGGGAAAAAGTAGCGACATATGGAATTCACGGCCTATTTTATAACGTATGATAAATGTGTACGAGTAAGACAAATAAATCTCCTTGGATCCTTGAATAAAGCCTCATGTTCTTCATCTCTAATAGATATTTTAGCATACAGCAGACAAAAACAAGAACAGATTTAGTTTTGCTGACATTTTACCGTCTATATCGGAGCACGGAAATGTCCTTCTCGCAAGTTGCAACTCAATAACCTTCCTGGAAATTGTGCATTCTTTGACGGCACGTGAGAAAGAAGACGTGTGTGTCATGTGGGCGCAGTGTTACTTCTGGAGATGGATGCTGATTGTTTGCATAGAGGGCGCTGTCATTGTAGTCGACTTAGGCCTCCTACTTCCTTTTCATCTCCTTACATTCTCTAACTGCTTGTGTTTGCTCTGTCACCCTTGAAACAAAGGAAAACTCCGCGTGTTCATGCGGTTCGCTCTTTCTCTCTCTCTGCAGAGCTTCTGAAAAGGGTGGCGACTTCCTTTTGGATAAACATGTCATTAATGTGAGAGAACACATTCTTTCCCATCGCAAGATAACCAAGGGGGAAATGTCCGGTGCTGGCGGGTCAATAAGAGTCCTCCAGCAACGCACCGCAGTCTCTCCATGAGGAGTGAAAGTTGAGGCGTCAATGTTTTTTCTCTTTTTATGCATTCTAAATCGTAAATGAATGCGAGCAAAAGTCAGCTAACAATGGAGGTTACTCTAGTTTGCCTATAAAGCGCTCTAAAAACATGCAAAACCCTCCATCGAGGTTTCATATACACACTGTAAGTATATAGGTAGTATCTAGTAACATTCATAATAACAGGTAATATGTTGATTGATTGAGATTGAGACTTTTATTAGTAGATTGCACAGTACAGTACATATTCCGTACAATTGACCACTAAATGGTAACACCCGAATACGTTTTTCAACTTGTTTAAGTCAGGGTCTACGTTAATCAATTGTTTAATGCATCCAGCGGGGCATCACAACAAAATTAGGCATAATAATGTGTTAATTCCACGTATATATCGGAATCGGTAATTAAGAGTTGGACAATATCGGAATATCGGATACACACACTGTAAGTATATATGTAGTATCTAGTAACATTCATAATAACATGTAATATTTACATATTTTGATCATTGTAAGCATGCGGCAGCGTATTAATTTCACACACGCATCGCAACGTTCACTTTCTCTTCAAAAAAACAAGACTACTAATCATGGCAGACTTGATGAGAGACAACTTTGGGACAAATGATGATCCATAAGCTTCTATTTTTGATCCTGAATATAAGGAGGATGATCTACAAGTTTTAGAAGCTGTGTGCTAAACAGATGCAGCTTTAGTCCAACACTAAGCATCATGTAGCAGTATTGCTAAGTGCTAAACAAGATATACAAACATAATACAACAATTACTTACTGTACAATGTCTGCTCTCACTGGGATAAAGACTGATGGGATGTTTTTATATTCGCATTTACATATACAATAAATCATAATCCTCACAAAGAGTTAACCTTTTTTTTTTTAATGTGTTTCTCGCCATCTAAGTTCTAAGTTGGATGTCAAAGTTGACCAACTTGTCAGATTATGTCCACAGCCTTCTACTATCCAGGTGAGAGACATGATTTATAATCTAGAATTAACTTTCACCAACTCAGAGGCGATGCAGCAGCTCAATATGTCAATATAGCAGCAAAAGCTAGTTAGCGCTCTGTGATCACGACACCGCTAAAAGTAGTTCCTCTGCGTTGCCCTCGTCAGGTGTTTGTGTGTGTGTGTGTGTGCGCGTGTGTGTGTGTGTGGTAATGGTATTTATTGGCTCTTTAAAGCGAGTCTGGTCTTGAGGAGCCATTCCTTTCAAAGAGTTGTTCAAAAGACAGCCTTGTTATTATAGCCTTTCTGTCCCATTTTTTTTTTTAATCAAGGGTACGATCACTAATATCAGTTACAAGACGAGATGTGGACCAGAATAACTAACATTTACTAAAATTTTAGTCTATAGGTGGGAATCGTTCGGTATATTGCCTGTAATTTCATTTATGTTGTGTTTTCATTATAAACATTCCATAAGGCGGTGCCATATTTACATGCTTTGACAGTGATATCATTTGTTTGAATTTTCACTCCCCTAAAAATGTTGTAGCACAAGATTATTTTAACAATACAGGACAAAATCCAATAATAAATAAGGATTAAGTGTATTAATGGATACAACAATAAAGATAAAAGTACAATACAACTTAGGAGATACTAAAAATGTCAGTTCAAAATTGTACTACCGTACCTGGTTTGTGTACACTTGAACTACTACATATCAGAATCTAAATAATAATAAAAAACTAATGTGTGTATTTGTATATATATATATATATATATATATATATATGTGTGTACATATACATTTTTAAAATTACATGTATATTTAAAAAATAAAGTAATATATATATATATATATACACGTATATATATATATTTATACATATAATTACTTTATTTTTAAATGTATATATAATTTAAAAAAATATATATATAATTACTTTATTTTTTATATGTATATATATATATATATATATATATATATAATTTAAAAAAATATAAATATATATATATATATATATTCTTAAATATTTTTTTAATTATACATATATATGTAGCTATATATATATATATATATATATATATATATATATTCTTAAATATTTTTTTAATTATACATATATATGTAGCTATATATATATATTTATATATATATATACTGTATATAATTTAAAAAATATTTAAGAATATATATATATTTTTTTTAATTATATATATATTTAAAAAATAAAGTAATTATATATATATATATATATATATATATATATATATATAATTACTTTATTTTTTAAATATATATATATATAATTAAAAAAAAAAAAAAAAGTATATATATATATTCTCAATTATTTTTTTAATTATATATATATATATATATATATATATATATTATATACATATTTAGATATATATTTATATATACATAAATATGTATATACATATATGTCAGCTGGTAATTTTTTTTAAATCAGATTAATCACACTCTTGAACTGTCATTAATCATGATTAATCACAGGTTGTTATTTGCTTGCATTAATAACATTTTCGTAAGGAGAATACCTAAATATTTGGAATGTCAGATTGTCATACAGCACAGCTGGGCAGATATTTTGACTCGGAGGCCACATTGAGAGAAAAAAAGTGTCTGGGGGGCCAATGTGTTTGTGTGTATAAATTATATATACACATTAGCTGTAAAAAAACTGCTGTACAGAATGTGTATTTGAGTCCCTTTTTAGGAACACTAATACTAAAAGTCACAATGTCCGATAGAATTCTAAAAAAAAGTTATGACAGACCACCTCAAAAAAACGGAATGGAATTTGAATTTTTTTTACTGAATGGGACACTCAAAATGTACATAAAAATAAAGAAAGTGGGATTTACAATATTAACTATGAACAATAAAATACTGAATATTAACAATATGTGAGCATATTTTACTTCTCAGACCAGCTCCTCGATAGACATCTTTTACAATCAAGCAAAACACAACAAAAATGTAAAAAAAACAGCAAAATATGAATGCAAAGTGTATTAAACACCAACAATATGATATAGTATCACTTTTATGCAGATATTTGTTGTAAAAATGTGCATCTGTTTCTGACACACACGTTTTGGGCTGGTTGCTCTGAAAACAAACCCCGCCCACTCTGCTTTGTTCCTGCTCTGAGCTGCTGTGACATAGATTATCATAATAACTCCTACAACACTCAAAATTGCAGATTTCAATCATTGAAATACTTTCTTACGGTCATTTAAAAACAACACTGCACATCATAATGTTAAAGGTCTAAAAACGTTATGTAGAATTGAAAATCTTAAAGGGCCGCATGTGGCCCGCGGGCCGCATTTCGCCCAGATTTGTCATACAGGAACATTTTTTAAATGTTTTATTAAAACTCGTTGACAGTAAAGTAAGAATTCAGTGCACATTTTCCAAGTCTGTGCAATAATATAGCAAAGGAGGTGTACCGTATATTCATAGATAATGTAATACACTTGTTTACATCTGCATTCACTCTTCCTTAGCTTAAGCAGTCATTGAAACAAATGTAAACCATTTGTCATTTTGTTGGAGCGCATGTGTCGTGTCGCGCTATTATTGTGAAGGAGGAAGTGTGTGTGAGAGAAGGTGACTTGACGAGAAGCCAGTGTGTTGACGAGCGACGTGACAGTTCAAGTTAAGTTAAAGTAGCATGGATTGTCACACACACACTAGGTGTGGTGAAATTTGTCCTCTGCATTTGACCCATCCCCTTGATCACCCCCTGGGAGGTGAGGGGAGCAGTGAGCAGCAGTGGTGGCCGCACCCGGGAATAATTTTTGGTGATTTAACCCCCAATTCCAACCCTTGATGCTGAGTGCCAAGCAGGGAGGTAATGGCTCCCATTTTTATAGTCTTTAGTATGACTCGGCCGGGGTTTGAACTCACAACCTACCGATCTCAGGGCGGACACTCTAACCACTAGGCCACTGAGTAGGCGGTTGTCAATAAATTGCTGTATCTGGAAAAAATGCCTCCCAATCGAAGGGATCGCAAATGGGAATCGGTTCTCATGGTTTACTTAATAGAGCTGTTCGAAAGACTCGATTCGTTCCTGAACGTCACATCTCTATGGACTCGACCTTGGATTCTCAAACAGTGCTCCATCTAGTGGTGCGCCACAGAATCACTTGATTTCATTTCCTATATTCAAACACAGTGTTACTGTTCAAACTGTGTGTCATGTTACAGTGGGCAAAAACATTTATATACTGTATTTTCCGGACCATAAGGCACACCAGATTATAAGGCGCACTGCCAATGAGCGGGTCTATTCAGGACTTTTTTCATACAAAAGACGCACCGGATTATAAGGCACATTAAAGGAGTCATATTTTTTTGGGGGGTCAAAATGTCAAAGACTTCCTTGTGGTCTACATCAGTGTTTTTCAACCTTTTTTGAGCGAAGGCACATTTTTTTCATTAAAAAAAATACGGCGGCACACCACCAGCAGAAAAGGTTAAACAATGAAACTCCGCCAGGTTGTCGTGCCTTATTTTGAGTTTGTTGTTGTTTCCTGTGTGTCGTGCTTTAGTTCCTGTCTTGCGCTGTTATTTTGGTGACCCTTCTTGTTTTGTTGGTGTTCTCCTGTAGCTGCTTCACGCCTTCCTTTGAGTGCTATTGCCCGCACCTGCTTTGTTTTCGCAATCAAGACTCTTTAAGTTGTGCGTACGCTATCCTTCTTTGTGGGGACATTGTTGATTGTCATGTCATGTACGTGATGTGTTTTGTGGATGTTGTCTTTGCTCCACACGCTGTAAGTTTTTGCTGTCGTCCAGCATTCTGTGTTTGTTGACTTTGTAGCCAGTTCAGTTTTACTTTTGTTTTACATAGTCATTCCTATGCTTCAGTGCCTTTTCCTGGCGGGACTTGCCTTGCTATTTTTTGGTTTAAGCGTTACATACCTTTTTACCTGCACGCTGTCTCCCGCTGTGCTCTGCATATTGGGATCACGACAAACCATCCTCGACGCGTTCCGACTTCTACAAAGCAATGAACTACCTGCTGCCACCTACTGGTATGGAGTATTACAAGATTACCCTGCCAAGCTCTACACAGCACAGGCACTAGAAAAACGGCACATTATTATTATTATTGATTTGCAAAAAATATTTTTTGGACAATTAGGTGAAGTTGTATAATTTCCCACGGCACACCAGACAATATCTCACGGCACACTAGTGTGCCGCGGCACAGTGGTTGAAAATCACTGGTCTACATAACATGTAATGGTGGTCTTTGGTCAAAATGTTGCATAGATTATGTTTTACAGATCATCTTCAAGTCACTTTCTGACAGTCTCTTCAGGATGCGCCGTTTTGTGGGCGCTCTTATTTGCGTGCCTCCACTTCGACAGCATCCTCTCCCCGTCATCTTTGTTGTAGCGTGCAAGGACGGGAGTGGAAGAAGTGTCAAAAGATGGTGCTAACTGTTTTAATGACATTCAGACTTTACTTAAATCAATAACGGAGCAGCATCTTCTCATCCGGAAACAACAACAACAACGCCGTAAATGGGTCCCGTCAAAAAACGTCTGACCGGAACTTAGTCTTAGACTTCCTTTTTATTGTCATTCAAATTTGAACTTTACAGTACAGATAAGAACAACATTTTGTTGCATTAGCTGGTTGTAGTGCAGGATAAAAGAACAATAAGGTGCATATATAAATAAATACATAGATTACTGTACAGATAAATATATTGCACTTTTGCATATGCATCCACGTTTATGGATGTATGTTATATTGTCTTTTTTATTCCAGCCAGTTAATCCATTTTTGGGGGGAATTGAGGGGATTATTATGATGCGTTTAAGAGTCTTACGGCCTGAGGGAAGAAACTGGTACAGAACCTGGAGGTTCTGCTTCTGAGGCTGCGGAACCACTTTCTAGAGTCCAGCAGTGAAAACAGTCCTTGGTGGGGGTGGGAGGAGTCTCTGCAGATTTTCTGAGCCCTGGTCAGGCAGCGGCTTTTTGCGATCTCCTGGATAGGAGGAAGAGGAGTCCTGATGATCTTTTCCGCCGTCCTCACCACTGTCTGGAGAGACTTCCAGTCTGAGGCACTGCATGCTCCAGTCCAGACAGAGATGCAGTTGCTCTCTATAGTGCCTCTGTAAAATGTGGTGAGAATGGGGGGAGGGAGCTGTGCTCTTTTCATCCCACGCAAAAAGTGCATGCGCTGCTGAGCTCTTTTTACAAGAGCTCCGGACCAGGTTATATTGTCAGTTATCTACACCCCCAGGAACTTGGTGCTGCTTACCATCTCCACTGCTGTGCCGTTGATGAAGAGTGGAGCGTGGCTGGACTGGTGCTTCCTGAAGTCGACGATGATCTCCTTGGTCTTGTCTAGGGATGTCCTGATCCAGGTTTTTGCACTTCCGATCCGATACCGATATTGTTTTTGCATTTCCGATCCGATACCGATACTGACCGATACTGGCCTATCCGAGCATGTATTAAAGTTTAAAGTTATTTAGCCTACTTAGTTGTCAGAATCATGTTGAAAAGGGTTTTAGTACTCTTGATAACAACTAGCCAGCTGAATTAGGGGAGTTTGAATAATACACAATGGTTGGTAACAAGAAACTGACCTGTTTATTCAAGGATAAACACAAAATAGACAAAATTATACATGACAAACAGAAATGGCATCATTGAACTAGGGCTGGGCGATATGGCCTTTTTTTAATATTGCGATATTTTAAGGTCATATTGCGATACACAATATATATCTCGTTATTTTGCCTTAGCTTTGAATGAACACTTGATGCATATAATCACAGCAGTATGATGATTCTTTGTGTTTTGATTGATTGATTGAGACTTTTATTAGTAGGTTGCACAGTGAAGTACATATTACGTACAATTGACCACTAAATGGTAACACCCGAATAAGTTTTTCAACTTGTTTAAGTCGGGGTCCACTTAAATTGATTCATGATACAGATATATACTATCAGATATATACTATCATCATAATACAGTCATCACACAAGATAATCACATTGAATTATTTACATTATTTATAATCCAGGGTGTGGAGGGGGGCGCCGGATGTAAGTGTCAAAAAGACAGCCAAAAGAGTTTGATATGAGAATAAATCTAAAGTTAAAATATAGGGTAGAAATGCACCCATTTGCAGGAAATGTAGTCTTGATTTTCAAAATGTTCTTTCAAGGCTTGCATGTCTACATTAAAACATTCTTCTTCATACTGCATTAATATATGCTACTTTTAAACTTTCATGCAGAGAAGGAAATCACAACTAAAAAAATCACAAATTTTTTCATACGGTGTTGATGTGGAAATTTTTGCCTCGGCATTTTGATGGTGTGGACGTGTGGCACCGAATGGAGATAAGCGTCTCGACAGACGTCACAATATTTGAACAATGATGACGAAAACTGTTTTCTCTGTTGTGTCCGTGTGTCGAAAATTGTTATGCGCTTATTTTTTTATTTGATTTTGTGCGTGGCATAGATTTGCTATGCGCAGAGGACGCTTAAACAGTGCGCAATTGCACAGGCGAGCACCTTAGAGGGAGCGTTGCTCGCACGGCTGCGCTAGCATCACAGCTAACGTTAGCCATGCTGCTATCTCTCTGCTCGAGGAGGGCGTATACGTATGTGACGTATGACGTGACAGTATGTGACGTGTGTAAGAAGGTGCACTTGCTGTCTGTGAGAGGGAGACACAGGAAAGAGTGAGAAGAGCCTGTCGTGTAATGCCAGCAGCTAAAAGCAACTGCGTGAGAATCCACAGACCTGTGGATGTGTTGAAGGTGTGCTGGAAAATGCGGAACGGAAATTAGGGAGCAGCAGAAAAGTGGAATGTATTATTTAAATCGGTGCGTTGGAAAACGGACCGGAGTTTTTTTTTTAAACTGGATCTGGATCAGCATTTTCCCATGCCTTGCCGATACGCAATTTTTGGCAAATATCGGCAGCCGATCCGATCCAAATATCGGATCGGGACATCCCTATTCTTGTCGACGTTCAGGACCGGGTTGTTGGTTCTGCACCAGTCAACTAGATGTTTCACCTCCTCCCTATAGTCCATGTCGTTGTTGTCACGGATGAGGCCCACTACTGTTGTGTCATCCGCAACTCTCTAATAACTTAAGTTTCGTGGGTGAATAATGTAAACTCATTACAGTTTTTAGCGCTTCCATAGCGAGTCTACTGACAGATATAATTTAGAACTTTACACTACTTAATATTAGAAATGGCAACATGAATGTCCCATAACAAGAAGATAGGGAAAAAGAAGAAGCTTATTGACTACAGCGCGGACCAGTCAAATTTTCAGGACTTATGCAGATCCCAAATACACATCAACATGTACCAGAAGGTAAGAAAAGTTGGTTTTGCATAATATGTTTGCTAATAGGTGCCATTTTGGGGTCCTCATACACACACCATAATAATACCATGTGTCAAAGCGCACAGTACGTCTGACTATGGTAGCCGTAATGCGCCGACAATCCATCAAGCGGTGCAACTTCATAACTTACCAAAGTCGTACTAAAACATTTTGACATATTTTTGAGCGCTGTGTGTAATTTTCTATATTCTCAATAGAACATTCTTCTTCTTCTTCTTCTTCTTTCGTGTAGCGTCAGATGTCCAACTCGGTGTCACGTAGCCATACCATCTTTGGTCCTAGGTGGAAGAGGCTGGCTTCCGAGGGCGGTCCATATAAGGGGCAGATGTTGATTATATGGTCGGCGGTTTGCTTAGGGTCACCGCACTTGCATGCCGGACTGTCCGCCAAGCCCCACGTCTTCATTGATGACCCCAGTCCGTAGACGGTTCAGCGTGGTCCATTGCCGGCGTGGTAGGTCGTCTCCTCCGATGGCGCCATCTCCTGGGTCCCAAATGTAGCGGTAGACTCGGGAGGGCCCGGCCGACTCCCACTCCTGCTTCCAAGCTGCTGCCAACCATGCACCTCTGGAGATGTCCTCAGAGGTGGAGTTGAGCATCTCTTGTGCTGCCTTGTTGTAGGGGTGGCGGGACTTGAGTCTGCTTGGAGGTGCTGGTGGTACTGTGGTGTTGTGCAAGATGTGCCAGTCATATTTTTGTGCCTTCCTAGCCAGGGCAAGGGTGGCAGCTTCCCGTCGGAGGCCGGCCGGTGCTATTCCCGCGAGGGACACAGGGTTAGGCTTCAAGCATCCAGTTATTATCTGGAGGGAGGTATTAATAACCACGTCGACCTTTCTCGCATGAGGGCTTCTGCTCCAGACTGGGCTGCAGTATCCCGCTGCAGAGAAGACCAGGGCTTGGGTGGATGTTCGCAGCGTCTTAGCGGTGGCTCCCCAGGTTGTTCCAGCGAGGCTCCCCAGGTTGTTCTGTAACGATCTGTCACGTCACTTCTGGTGGTAGTTCCTTGTTTGCTGTTTGTTTCCTGTCGGCGCTCTTATTGTTGTTCCCCTTCCAGCTTATCTCCCTGAGCGTTCGTTTCCCTCACCTGTCCCCGATTGGCAGGCTGGCACACCTGGTCGCAGTTGCCAATCAGACGGCTATTTATGCCTGCCTCGCCTGTTCCTCAGTGCTCGAGGATTATGTTGAGAACCTTTGCAGGCACGACTGCTTCCTCCTATTTTGAGAGTAATAAAGACTCTTACCTCCTTTTTTTTTGCATCTTTGAATCAGAATCAGAATCAGAATCAGCTTTATTGTCATTACGCAGGGTAACGAGATTGAGGCCATTCCATACAGTGCGATGTGTGCATGCTAGAAAAACAATGTGTAAATATATAAAAATATAAAAAATATAGAAGTGCAATGAATATAGGGTGAAATGAATATATACATGAAAAAAAACCAAACAAAAAAAAACAGGGTGGTTGGTGGAATGGGTTATTGCACCGAAGAGAAGGCAGTTATGAGGGACAATGGGGCAGTCCCTTCAGGATGGTTATGGCCCTGGGGAAGAAGCTGTTCTTTAGCCTGTTTGTTTTGGTTTTAATGCACCTGTAGCGCTTCCCAGAGGGCAGCAGGTGGAACAGGTCAGAGCCAGGGCGGGTGCTGTCCTTGATGATGGCACTGGCTCTGTTGAGGCAGCGGGAGGTGTAGATGTCCGTCAGAGAGGGGAGAGGGCGGCCGATGATCTTCTGAGCCGTCTTGACCACTCTTTGCAGCCTCTCCCTGTCTGCTGCAGTGCAGCTGCCGTACCATACTGTGATACAGTAGGTCAGCAGGCTCTCGATGGACGAGCGGTAGAAGGTCAGCAGCAGGTCAGGCTTCAGGTTGTACTTCCCGAGGACTCTCAGGAAGTGTAGCCGCTGCTGAGCCTTCTTGATGATTGATGTGGTGTTGACTGTCCAGGAAAAGTCATTAGAGATGTGGACTCCAAGGTACCTGAAGGTGTGGACCCCCTCTACACGCTCGCCGTTGATGTAGAGGGGGGCAGGGTCGGTGCTGCTCCTCCTGAAGTCGACGATGATCTCTCTGGTCTTGTTGGTGTTGAGAGCGAGGTTGTTCTCCGAAGACCAGGCCGTCAGCTTCAGGACCTCTTCCCTGTAGACAGCCCGTCACCCCTGGAGATGAGCCCGACCACTGTGGTATCATCAGCGAACTTGACGGTAAGGTTGTCACTGTGGGCCGGACTGCAGTCATGGGTGTAGAGGCAGTAGAGGAGGGGGCTCAGCACACAGCCCTGTGGGGAGCCGATGCTCAGCGTGCGGGAGGATGAGAGGTGCGGGCCAAGTCTCACATTCTGGGGTCGGTCCATTAGGAAGTCCCTTATCCAGGCGTTTGTGAGAGGGGGGAGGCCAAGAGTGTCCAGAGCTATAATAAAACAGAGCTATAATCCACAGAGAGCATCCGGACGTAGCTCTGCTGCTGCTCCAGGTGGTTCAGAGCAGAGTGGAGAGCAACAGCGATGGCGTCCTCTGTGGACCTGTTCACCCGGTATGCGAACTGGTGGGGGTCGAAGTCTGGAGGGATATGGTCCTTGATGTGCTTTGGGTCACAACCGCAGGTTCCTGACCGTTTCTGTTGCACCTTGCAGTCTACACGTATCTCTTATGTGTGACTGCCATCTACTGGTCACACTTATCATTACACAATGTACCAAATAAAATAGCTTCGAGGTCGGTAAGCACAACAAGAATTATTCCGTACATTAGACTGCAAAAAGTGAAATCTAAGTAAGATGAAATATCTCAAATAAGGGTGATATTTGCTTATTTTCTGTCTGATAAGATCATTCTTCTCACTAAGCAAATTTTATGTTAGAGTGTTTTACTTGTTTTAAGTGTTTTGGTCCTAAATGATCTCAGTAAGATATTACAGCTTGTAGCTGTGATTTGATGACCTATATTGAGTAAAACATGCTTGAAACTAGAATATCAAGTGTTGCAAAGCTGTGTCATCAACACTCACAAGTATAAAACTACTTTTTTAAAGTAATAATTTCTTATTTCAAGCATGAAATAAAAAAATCATGACTTTGACACGATTGTGTCTCATAATTAAAACAGATGACAGCCAAATGGACTTTGCTGTTTTATTTTCAATGAAGCAATAGAAAACACGTTGGCACAGTACAGTAAACTGACAGTTAATATTTAAACATTTGACATTTCAAACAATTTTGAACAGAAATAGTTCATGCACATTCAGAAAACTTCTTCAAAATTACAATAAAAAAAAAATTGGCCGGGGGCCGGGCTGTAAATATATACAGTATATATATATATATATATATATATATATATATATATATTCCTTGCATACTAATTGACTGAAAGAGCACGCACTTGGCGCGATGATGTTAAATGATAATGATAAATGGGTTATACTTGTATAGCGCTTTTCTACCTTCAAGGTACTCAAAGTGCTTTGACAGTATTTCCACATTCACCCATTCACACACTGATGGTGGGAGCTGCCATGCAAGGCGCTAACCAGCAGCCATCAGGAACAAGGGGTGAAGTGTCTTGCCCAAGGACACAACAGATGTGACTAAGATGGTAGAAGGTGGGGATTGAACCCCAGTAACCAGCAATCCTCCGATTGCTGGCACGGCCACTCTACCAACTTCGCCACACCGTCCCCGACATGTCATGTTATCGATGGGAAAATGCATTTTCAGACCATATGATTTGCCTGAGCGGCTAGGAGACCCCGAGAGTAACAAGATGTTGCCTTGTTGCCTTTCCATTAAGAACAATAAACTAGTTTTTTGTATAAGTTTGCTGGTTTCAAGAAATGTAACGCCAAGCACATATCATTATGTCAAGATAATGGCACTAGCATTTACTTCATTTAAGAATATTTTTCAACATCCATCCATCCATCCATCCATCTTCTTCCGCTTATCCGAGGTCGGGTCGCGGGGGCAGCAGCCTAAGCAGGGAAGCCCAGACTTCCCTCTCCCCAGCCACTTCGTCCAGCTCCTCCCGGGGGACCCCGAGGCGTTCCCAGGCCAGCCGGGAGACATAGTCTTCCCAACGTGTCCTGGGTCTTCCCCTCGGCCTCCTACCGGTCGGACGTGCCCGAAACACCTCCCGAGGGAGGCGTTCGGGTGGCTTCCTGACCAGATGCCCGAACCACCTCATCTGGCTCCTCTCGATGTGGAGGAGCAGCGGCTTTACTTTGAGCTCCCCCCGGATGACAGAGCTTCTCACTCTATCTCTAAGGGAGAGCCCCGCCACCCGGCGGAGGAAACTCATTTCGGCCGCTTGTACCCTTGATCTTGTCCTTTTGGTCATGACCCAAAGCTCATGACCATAGGTGAGGATGGGAACGTAGATCGACCGGTAAATCGAGAGCGTTGCCTTCTGGCTCAGCTCCTTCTTCACCACAACGGATCGATACAGCGTCCGCATTACTGAAGACGCCGCACCGATCCGCCTGTCGATCTCACGATCCACTCTTCCCTCACTCGTGAACAAGACTCCGAGGTACTTGAACTCCTCCACTTGGGGCAAGATCTCCTCCCCAACCCGGAGATGGCACTCCACCCTTTTCCGTGCGAGAACCATGGACTCGGACTTGGAGGTGCTGATTCTCATCCCAGTCGCTTCACACTCGGCTGTGAACCGATCCAGCGAGAGCTGAAGATCCTGGCCAGATGAAGCCATCAGGACCACATCATCTGCAAAAAGCAGAGACCTAATCCTGCAGCCACCAAACCGGATCCCCTCAACGCCTTGACTGCGCCTAGAAATTCTGTCCATAAAAGTTATGAACAGAATCGGTGACAAAGGGCAGCCTTGGCGGAGTCCAACCCTCACCGGAAACGTGTCCGACTTACTGCCGGCAATGCGGACCAAGCTCTGACACTGATCATACAGGGAGCGGACCGCCAAAATAAGACAGTCCGATACCCCATACTCTCTGAGCACTCCCCACAGGACTTCCCGAGGGACACGGTCGAATGCCTTCTCCAAGTCCACAAAGCACATGTAGACTGGTTGGGCAAACTCCCATGCACCCTCAAGGACCCTGCCGAGAGTATAGAGCTGGTCCACAGTTCCACGACCAGGACGAAAACCACACTGTTCCTCCTGAATCTGAGGTTCGACTATCCGGCGTAGCCTCCTCTCCAGTACACCTGAATAGACCTTACCGGGAAGGCTGAGGAGTGTGATCCCACGATAGTTAGAACACACCCTCCGGTTCCCCTTCTTAAAGAGAGGAACCACCACCCCGGTCTGCCAATCCAGAGGTACCGCCCCCGATGTCCACGCGATGCTGCAGAGTCTTGTCAACCAAGACAGCCCCACAGCATCCAGAGCCTTAAGGAACTCATTGAGGTTAGCTAATTTTATTTGTTTTGGAAAGTCTTGACAAGCCAAATTTTCTTGTTCTATTGGCAGATAATTTTGCTTAGTTCAAGTAAAATACCTCTCATTTTTGTATTTTTTTCCTTGTTTTTGAACACTGACTTTTTGCAGTGTAGGTGCACCGGGTTATAAGGCGCACTGTCGATTTGTGAGAAAATGAAAGGATTTTAAGAGCGCCTTATAGTCCGGAAAATACGGTACTTGTTAATTCAAACCTCTGCCTGGTTTTTAATGAAGACTTAGGCCTACTACGCTACTGTATTTTAATGTTGCTCATTATGGTGGTACTTGGAGAGCCCGGTGAGAACCACTGCAGTCGGCACTTTGGTTGATCTCCATGTTTGTCATTTGATCATTTCTCAGAACCGTTTGGACTGATTGAGTCTGAGGAAACCGAGGATATCAAACATCTGGTTTACTTTTCTTGTCTTCCCAATCAATCGTTCAATAATCTCCGTTGGTGCCTTCCAAAGTGATTACAATGATCTGCCCGTCCAATCTTTGTTCTTCCATCTTGATGCTGGTTGTTGTGCGTCCTCCTCTCCTAGAACATGGCTTCATGGGTTATTCCTTCGCCCTGCTCAACCGCAACACGCTGCCAGATTACAGCCCGGGAGAAGACTTCTTCACCGTGTTCGGGGTGTTCTTCCCCGCCGCCACAGGTGGTACATTCGTGCGTATGACGGCGGCGACTGTGACGCGGTGGCTCACGGTGCGTTTGTGTGCAGGGGTGATGTCAGGCTTCAATATGAGCTCCGATCTGCAGCGGCCTGAACACAACATCCCTGCGGGAACGCTGGCAGCGGTCTTCACCTCGTATGACACACACACACACACACACACACACACACACACACACACACACACACACACTGAACATGCAAAAATACTAACTTGATTAGAGAAAATGGTCTCCAAACTACAACTTCTTCTTTCTATCCCCTCCTGCTCCTAACACTAAATACATGCAAACATTTACCGTATTTTCCGCACTATAAGGCGCACCTAAAAACCTCAAATTTTCTCAAAAGCTGACAGTGCGCCTTGTTATATTGTGTTATGTTGGCATTTTGTGTTGGTTGAATTTTTTTTTTTTTGTTGCACCATGACTAGGGAAGGTTGTTTGCATTGGGTCATATAAATTGCGTTTGGTTTCATTCAAAGTGTGATAAGTGGTCATAAACCTGGATTACCTGTTGTCCACGAGATGGCGATAAATCAGTGTCTAATCCAGGGGTTTGCAATATATTTACTATAAGGCGCACCTAAAAACCTCCAATTTTCTCAAAAGCTGACAGTGCGCCTTATAATCCGGTGTACCTTATATATGGACCAATATTGAGCCACAACAGGTCTCGCAACTACGGGATGCATAAAGTAACCCCAGCCTCTACTGTAGCGTCTATTCTATGCGCCTTATAATGCGGTGCGCCTTATATATGAACAAAGTTTTAAAATAGGCCATTCATTGAAGGTGCGCCTTATAATTTGGTGCGCTTTATAGTGCGGAAAATACGGTAATAAAGTAAATTGCTAACAAGGCAACAAGAGAAATTCACTTTTGTAAAGTAAATCTGTATAGCGCAGGGGTCTGCAATATGCGGCTCTTTCATGCCTCCGTCGTGATTCCCTTTGGCTTTGAAACAAAATGTCAACAAATAATATCTACAAATTGTGTTATATTGTGTTATGTTGGCATTTTGTGTTGGTTTAATTTTTATTATTTTTTTTGCACCATGACTAGGGAAGGTTGTTTGCATTGGGTCATATAAATTGCGTTTGGTTTCATTCAAAGTGTGATAAGTGGTCATAAACCTGGATTACCTGTTGTCCACCAGATGGCGATAAATCAGTGTCTAATCCAGGGGTTTGCAATATATTTACTATAAGGCGCACCTAAAAACCTCCAATTTTCTCAAAAGCTGACAGTGCGCCTTATAATCCGGTGTACCTTATATATGGACCAATATTGAGCCACAACAGGTCTCGCAACTACGGGATGCATAAAGTAACCCCAGCCTCTACTGTAGCGTCTATTCTATGCGTCTTATAATGCGGTGCGCCTTATATATGAAGAAAGTTTTAAAATAGGCCATTCATTGAAGGTGCGCCTTATAATTTGGTGCGCCTTATAGTGCGGAAAATACGGTAATAAAGTAAATTACTAACAAGGCAACAAGAGAAATTCACTTTTGTAAAGTAAATCTGTATAGCACAGGGGTCTGCAACCTGCGGCTCTTTCATGCCTCCGTTGTGATTCCCTTTGGCTTTGAAACAAAATGTCAACAAATAATATCTACAAATTGGGTTGTATTGTGTTATGTTGGCATTTTGTGTTGGTTGGATTTTTTTTTTTTTTTTTTTTTTTTGCACCATGACTAGGGAAGGTTGTTTGCATTGTGTCATATAGAGTGAGTAAGATAAGTGGTCATTGACCTGAATTACCTGTTGTCCACCAGATGGCGATAAATCAGTGTCCAATCCAGGGGTTTGCAACCCACGGCTCTGGAGCCGCATACGGCTCTTTCATGCCTCCGCTGTGCCTCCCTTTGACTTTGAAATAAAATGTCAACAAATAATATCTACAAATTGTGTTATGTTATGGCATTTTGTGTTGGTTGGATTTTTTATTTTTATTTTAGCACCATGACTAGGGAAGGTTGTTTGCATTGGGTCATATAAATTGCGTTTGGTTTCATTCAAAGTCTGATAAGTGGTCATAGACCTGAATTACCTGTTGTCCACTGAATGGTGATAAATCAGTGTCTAATCTAGGGGCCTGCAACCCGCGGCTCTGCTCTGGCTCCCTTTGGCTTTGAAACAAGATGTCAACAAATAATATAAACAAAAATGGGGTTATATTGTGTTACGTGTGACCATGTCTGTTGGCATTTTGTGTTGCTTGGATTTTTTTTTTGCACCATGACTAGGGAAGGTTGTTTGCATTGGATCATATAAATTGCGTTTGGTTTAATTCGAAGCGTGATAAGTGGTCATAGACCTGAATTACCTGTTGTCCACTGAATGGTGATAAATCAGTGTCTAATCCAGGGGTTTGCAACCCGCGGCTCTGGAGCCACATACGAGCCGTATGAAACAAATGCCTCCGCTGTGGCTCCCTTTGGCTTTGAAACGAAATGTCAATAAATAATATCTACAAATAGTGTTTTATTGTGTTACGTGTGACCATGTCTGTTGGCATTTTGGGTTGGTTGGATTATTAATTTGTTTGCACCATGACTAGGGAAGGTTGTTTGCGTTGGGTCATATAAATTGCGTTTGGTTTCATTCAAAGTGTGATAAGTGGTCATAAACCTGGATTACCTGTTGTCCACCAGGTGGCGATAAATCAGTGTCTAATCCAGGGGTTTGCAACCCGCGGCTCTTTCATGCCTCCGCCGCGGCTCCCTTTGGCTTTGAAACAAAATGTTAACAAATAATGGCTAGTTAATTTCTAAAATTGTATTTTATTTAGTTAGTTTATTTTAATTTAACAGTTGTTATTTTGTAGAGTTCTGGGATCGTGTCATATGAAAATAAAGCATATTTGAATATATTGTCACAGCCACTATGCGTCATCTCTTGCTGCCAAGCAATTGTATTGTTTTTAGCGGTCAACCCCTGGTAAACTAGCAATGAACATAACATTTTATTTATTTAAATTTTTTTATTAATTTGCTTTCATTGATGACGAGGTTGTTGTTTTCCCCTTTTAGTCGAATTAAAAACGCCTCAGAATATTTTATTAATATATTATTTTTTAAATTCATGAATAAGGGAAGGACCAGTGTATTTTTTTCTAATGTTCAAAATAATTTTCTGATTTGCTTCGTTATACCCAGAAGTAAATTGTGAGTCGTTTTTGTCAAGTATTTGATTTCATAAATTCAATAGCATAAGTGTACCAAAACTATAAGTGGTGTTATCGTCATTTTAGGAATCAAACAAAGTTTGCGGCTCTAGGTGGGTTTTATTTAGGGGGAAATGGTCTCAAATGACTCTTTGTATGCTGAAGGTTGTCGACCCCTGGTATGGCAGATACGATCATCTACATTAACAATATACTTAAAAAAAAAAAAATATATATATATATATATATATATATATATATTTTTTAATACATATTCTTTATATATATTTGTATATATATATATTTGTATATATATATATATATATATACATATATATATATATATATATATATTTGATGTATATATTTTTATATTATATATATAATAAAATAAAAATATATATATCAAATATATATATATATACATATAAATATAAAATACATTTATATATATATTTATATAAATACATACATATATATATATATATATACAGGTATATATGTATTTATATATATGTATTTATATACAATATATATATATATAAATACATATATATATGTATTTATATATATATATGTATTTATATACAGTATATATATATATATATATATATATATATGTATGTATCTATATACAGTATGTATATGTATATATATGTATATATGTATTTTATTTTTATATATGTATATATTTGATATATATATTTTTTATTTATTATATATATAAATATATATATATATATATAATATATATATATATATATATATTTATTATATATATATATATATATATAAATATATATAATAAAATAAAAAATATATACATATATAAAAATAAAATACATATATATATATATATATATATATATATATATATACATACGGTATATAAATACATACATATATATATATATATATATATATATACTGTATATAAATACATATATATATATATATATATATATACTGTATATAAATACATATATATAAATACATATATACTTGTATGTATATATATATGTATATATATATATATATATATATATATATATATATATATATATATATGTATATATATATATATATTTATTTATGCACTTTTTTAAAGGAAAAAACATGCATGTTTGCAGTTCTCTACACACAAGTTTAAATGGAGGTTTATAGAAGGCCACTTCGGAAATAGTCCAATGTTTCTCCTTTTAAAAAAAACAAAACAAAGTAGTTGTAGACTAAGTGGTGTACTGTCGGTGACCCGCAGGTGGTTCCTGTATCTGGTCTTCGTCTTCCTCCTCGGGGCCATCTGCACCAGAGAAGCTCTGCGCTATGACTTTTTGATTGCTGAAAAGGTAACAGATTTTTTTTTTTTTTATGTGATAGATTCTGTGTTGTCTTAAATCAAATCAAATCAACTTTATTTATAAAGGGGAACTGCACCTTCTTTGGAATGTTGTCCAGCGTTCACAATCTTTATGCAAGAGAAGAAGACATATGTTTTTCTTTTGTTCATGCATTCTAACTCGTAAAATACGGCAAGTAAGAGGTGGCTAACAGAACAGATAATGGGAGTACACTCTTGCGCCCATAAGGGCCTCTAAAAACATCCACAAAGTGCCAACAATACTCCATTTACATGTTGTGACCGGAATATTAACAAGTATTAGTGATATTGTTATTATAAGCAATAACACAGACAAACTACTTTTAGTGGCGCTGTGATCACAGAGAGCTAATTAGCTTATGCTGCTATATTGACATATTAAGCTGTTGCATCACCTCTGAGTTGGTGAAAGTTAATTCTAGATTATAAATCATGTCTCTCAGTGGTATAGTAGAAGGTTGTGGACAAAAACCCACAAGTTGGTCAACTTTGACAACCAACTTAGACCCGGAGATGGCGAGAAAGACACGAAAAAACACTTTTTTTTAACCCTTTGTGAGGATTATGATGAATTGTTGATGTAAAGGTGAAGATATAAACATCCCATCAATCTTTATCCCAGTAAGAGCAGACATTGTACAGTAAGTGATTATTTTATTATGTTTGTATATCTTGTTTAGCACTTAGCAATACTGCTACATGATGCTTAGTGTTTGACTAAAGCTGCATCTGTTTAGCACACAGCTTTTAAAACTTGTAGATCATCCTCCTTACATTCAGGCTCAAAAATAGAAGTTTCTGAATCATCATTTGTCCCAAAGTAGTCTTTGTTGTCTCTCAACATGATTAGTAGTCTTGTTGTTGTTGAAGGGAAAGTGAACGTTGTGATGCGTATGTAAAATTAATACACTGCCGTATGCTTAAAATGATAAAAATATGTAAATATTACATGTTATTATGAATGTTACTAGATACTACATATATACTTACAGTGTGTATATAAAACCCTGATGGAGGTTTTTGGATTATTTTAGAGCACTTTATAGGCACAATAGAGTGACCTCCATTAGTCCATTGTTAGCTGACCTTTGCTAGCATTTATTTACGATTTAGAATGCATCAAAAAGAAAAAACATATGTTTTTTAGTCTTAGATAAAGATTGTGGATGATGGACAACATAAAAAAAAGTGCAGTTCCTTTTTAACAAAGCATATTGGAAAATGCAATTTTGCAATAAAAAGTAATTATTGGGTCTTTAATAAAATGTGTATTCAATAATACAATAAGGAGAGATTAATTATTGGTTTATTCATCCCAATGAAATATTATTTCTCATAAAGTTATCCCTTTCAGTCATATTTCCGTCAGTAATAAGCTGGACATTAAACATTAGTTTTGGTTATATTTCAATGTGCTGTGATTTGCTGGCATAATATATGACCTTTCACTGCCCTTGTGTTATTACGATCATATTTCACCATCCTAATTGTAGTGTAATGTTGTTTCTACATCCCTAGAATGCCATCTTGAATATCATGTGTAATAATTGCCGACAGGGAAGAAAATAATGATTATTATGAAGTAAATGTCCATTTTTTTAATGACAAAAGTGTTGACTCAGTGTGCTTGTATCCACAGAGACATGATATAAATATGAAGTATTAAAATCCATATAGATTATACATGATATAAGTATGAAGTATTACAATCCATAGACAATATACACGATATAAATATGAAGTATTACAATCCATATACATTATACATGATCTAGATATAAAGTATTACAGTACTGTAATAATATACATGATAGAAATATAAAGTATTACAGTACTGTAATAATATACATGATATAAATATGAAGTATTAAAATCCATATAGATTATACATGATAGAAATGTGAAATATTACAATCCATAAACAATATACATGATATAACTATGAAATATTACAATACATATACATTATACATTATATAAATATGAAATATTACACTACTGTAATAATATACATGATAGAAAGATCAAGTATTACAGTACTGTAATAATATACATGATAGAAATATAAAGTATTACAGTGCTGTAATAATATACATGATAGAAATATGAAAGTACTGTATTAATATACATGATAGAAATATAAAAGTGCCGTAATAATATGCATGATAGAAATATAAAGTAGTATAGTACTGTAATAATACACATGCTAGAAATATAAAAGTACTGTAATAATATACATGATAGAAATATAAAAGTACTGTAATAATATACATGATAGAAATATAAAGTATGACAGTAGTGTATTAATATACATGATAGAAATATAAAAGTACTGTAATAATATGCATGATAGAAATATAAAGTAGTATAGTACCGTAATAATACACTTGAAAGGAATATAAAAGTACTGTAATATTACACATGATAGAAATGTAAAGTATTACAGTACTGTAATAATATACATGATACAAATATAAATGTACTGTAATAATATACATGGTAGAAATATAAAAGTACTGTAATAATATGCATGATAGAAATATAAAGTATTACAGTAGTGTAATAATATACATGATAGAAATATAAAGTATTACAGTACTGTAATAATATACATGATAGAAATATGAAAGTACTGTAATAATAAACATGATAGAAATATAAAAGTACTGTAATAACATACATGATAGAAATATAAAAGTACTGTAATAATATACATGATAGAAATATAAAGTATTACAGTACTGTAATAATATACATTATAGAAATATGAAAGTACTGTAATAATAAACATGATAGAAATATAAAAGTACTGTAATAATATACATGATAGAAATATAAAAGTACTGTAATAATATGCATGATAGAAATATAAAGTATTACAGTACTTTAATAATATACATGATAGAAATATAAAAGTACTGTAATAATATACATGATAGAAATATAAAAGTATTACAGTACTGTAATAATATACATGATAGAAATATAAAAATACTGTAATAATATACATGATAGAAATATAAAATATTACAGTACTGTAATAATATACATTATAGAAATATGAAAGTACTGTAATAATATACATGATAGAAATATAAAAGTACTGTAATAATATACATGATAGAAATATGAAAGTACTGTAATAATATACATGATAGAAATATTAAAGTACTGTAATAATATACATGATAGAAATATAAAAGTATTACAGTACTGTAATAATATACATGATAGAAATATAAAAGTACTGTAATAATATGCATGATAGAAATATAAAAGTATTACAGTACTGTAATAATATACATGATAGAAATATAAAAGTACTGTAATAATATACATGATAGAAATATAAAGTATTACAGTACTGTAATAATATACATGATAGAAATATAAAAATACTGTAATAATATACATGATAGAAATATAAAGTATTATAGTACTGTAATAATATACATGATAGAAATATAAAAGTACTGTAATAATATACATGATAGAAATATAAAAGTACTGTAATAATATGCATGATAGAAATATAAAAGTACTGTAATAATATGCATGATAGAAATATAAAGTATTACAGTAGTGTAATAATATACATGATAGAAATATAAAGTATTACAGTACTGTAATAATATACATTATAGAAATATGAAAGTACTGTAATAATATACATGATAGAAATATAAAAGTACTGTAATAATATACATGATAGAAATATAAAAGTACTGTAATAATATGCATGATAGAAATATAAAAGTATTACAGTACTGTAATAATATACATGATAGAAATATAAAGTATTACAGTACTGTAATAATATACATGATAGAAATATAAAAATACTGTAATAATATACATGATAGAAATATAAAGTATTACAGTACTGTAATAACATAAATGATAGAAATATAAAAGTACTGTAATAATATACATTATAGAAATATGAAAGTACTGTAATAATATACATGATAGAAATATAAAAGTACTGCAATAATATACATGATAGAAATATAAAAGTACTGTAATAATATACATGATAGAAATGTAAAAGTACTGTAATAATATGCATGATAGAAATATAAAAGTACTGTAATAATACACATATATAAAAGTACTGTAATAGTACACATGGTGGAAATGATGTCATAGCTGGACTAGTAGTGCTCAGGCAGTTTAATGGAGGCCTGCATGCGCGGAAGTGAACAGGGTGTAGTCTCACTCCACCCATCCTCTTCCAGCCTGTGTTTGTTTGCCTTCAGGTCTCCTTGCTGGGTTTCCTCTTCCTGCTGGGCCTCCACGTGTCCTGCCTGGCGTCTGCCATGGCCGCCTTGTACGCCGCACCCCGGGTCCTGCAGTGCCTCGCTCACCAGGGGGTCGTCCCTGCCTTGGCCTTCCTGGGACCAGGGGTGGGTCTGCTTCACCACACCACCTCACTTTGTCCATGACATCACTCTGACACGCGCAGATTGTTGCCACGGCGACTGCTCATTATATAGAAGCCGTGTTTGAATGTGTGAGGCGGATAATTCAAGACTCCTTATGACTGTGAACGATATATAGTGGTACTACTTTTCCATTTACAGTAATATGCTGTAAAAACCACTGTGGATTTTACAGTAAAAAAAACTGGCAGCTCGGTCGCTGTAATTTTACAGTAAAACTTAGTGTTTTTTTTATGTAAAATCAGTAGCAGTTTACGGTAAGATTCTAGGTTAGTTGTTTCTGCTGTGTGTTACTGTACATGGAATAACAGTACCACCATTTTTACTGTAAAAAAATTGGCTCCTCAGAGTTTTAGGTAAAAAAACAGTTTTGCCGTTTTTCCATTTGCGGTAAAATTCTGTAAAAATCCCCACTCAGTTTATTTTACTTTTAAAAAATTGCTAGAATTTTGGTGTAAAAAAAACAACAACAGTGGTACTATTACAGTAATATACTGTAAAACCACTGTGGATTTTACGGTAAAAATAAAAAACTGGCAGCTCAGTCGTAGTAATTTTACAGTAAAACTTAGTGGGTTTTTTAATGTAAAATCAGTACCAACGTTTGTTTACAGTAAAATTCTAGGTTAGTTGTTTCCGCTGTGTGTTACTGTACATAAAATAATAGTACCACCATTTTTACTGTAAAAAAAATTGTCTCCTCAAGATTTTCGGTAAAAAAAACAGTGTTGCCGTTTTTTCCATTTGCGGTAAAATTCTGTAAAAATCCTCGCAACTCAGTCGCCAGAATTTTACAGTCAAATTTACAGTATTTTTTTTTACAGCATTTTACTGTAAATAAAAAGGGGTACCAATGTGTTTGTTTTTTTACTGTAAAATTATACAGTTGTTGATTTCCTGGTCTTTTACTGTCTATAGAAAAACCATAACAGTTTATTTTATTGTAAAAAAAAATTGCGAGAATTTTGGTGTAAAAATAAAAAAGTAGTACTATTTTTCCATTTACAGTAATATGCTGTAAAAACCACTGTGGATTTTACAGTAAAAAAAACCTGGCAGCTCAGTCGCCATAATTTTACAGTAAAACTTAGTGTTTTTTTTATGTAAAATCAGTACCAGTTTACAGTAAGATTCTAGGTTAGTTGTTTCCACTGTGTGTTACTGTACATGGAATAACAGTACCACCATTTTTACAGTGAAAAAAACTAGCTGCTCAGAATTTTAGGTAAAAAAAAACTGTGTTGCTGTTTTTCCATTTGCGGTAAAATTCTGTAAAAATCCTCGCAACTCAGTCGCCAGAATTTTACAGTCAAATTTACAGTATTTTTTTTACAGCATTTTACTGTAAATAAAAAGGGGTACCAATGTGTTGTTGTTTTTTACTGTAAAATTATACAGTTGTTGATTTTCTGGTCTTTCACTGTCTATAGAAAAACCATAACAGTTTATTTTATTGTAAAAAAAAAAAATTGCTACAATTTTGGTGTAAAAACAAAACAGTAGTACTATTTTTCCATATACAGTAATATGCTGTAAAAACCACTGTGTATTTTACAGTAAAAAAAAACCTGGCAGCTCAGTCGCTGTAATTTTACAGTAAAACTTAGTGGGTTTTTTAATGTAAAATCGGTACCAGTTTACAGTAAGATTCTAGGTTAGTTGTTTCTGTTGTGTGTTACTGTACATGGAATAACAGTACCACCATTTTTACAATGAAAAAAACTAGCTGCTCAGAATTTTAGGTAAAAAAAACTGTGTTGCCGTTTTTTCCATTTGCGGTAAAATTCTGTAAAAATCCTCGCAACTCAGTCGCCAGAATTTTACAGTATTATTTTTTACAGCATTTTACTGTAAATAAAAAGGGGTACCAATGTGTTGTTGTTTTTTACTGTAAAATTATACAGTTGTTTATTTTCTGGTCTTTTACTGTCTATAGAAAAACCATAATAGTTTATTTTATTGTAAAAAAAAAAATTGCTAGAGTTTTGGTGTAAAAACAAAACAGAAGTACTATTTTTCCATTTACAGTAATACGCTGTAAAAACCACTGTGGATTTTACAGTAAAAAAAAAAAATTGGCAGGTCTGTCGCCATAATTATACAGTAAAACTTAATGGGTATTTTTATGTAAAATCAGTACCAATGTTCTAGGTTAGTTGTTTCTGCTGTGTGTTACTGTACATGGAATAACAGTACCACCATTTTTACTGTAAAAAAAACTGGCCGCTCAGAATTTTAAAGGTAAAAAAACTGTGTTGCCGTTTTTTCCATTTGCGGTAAAATTCTGTAAAAATCCTCGCAACTCAGTCGCCAAAATTTTACAGTCAAATTTACGTTTTTTTTACAGCATTTTCCTGTAAATGAAAAAAAGGTACCAATGTGTGTTTTTTTACTGTAAAATTATACGGTTGTTGATTTCCTGGTGTGTTACTGTCTATAGGAAAACAATAATAGTTTATTTTATTGTAAAAAAAATTGCTAGAATTTCCAGTTACTGTAATATGCTGTAAAAACCACTGGAGATTTTATGGTAAAAAAAAACTGGCAGCTCGGTCGTCGTAATTTTACAGTAAAACGTAATGTTTTTTTATTGTAAAAACAGTACCAATGTTTGTTTACGGTAACATTCTAGGTTTGTTGTTTCTGCTTTGTATAACAGTACCACCATTTTTACAGCAAAAAAAAAACTGGCTGCTCAGTTGCCAGAATTTTAGGTAAAAAAATCATTGTTGCTGTTTTTCCATTTGCGGTAAAATTCTGTAAAAATAACTGCATATTTCAGGTTTAAAAATTGGCAGCTCAGTCGCCAGAATTTTACAGTCAAATTTAGGGTATTTTTTTTTACAGCATTTTACTGTAAATAAAAAGAGGGTACCAATGTGTTTTTTTTACTGTAAAATTACACGGAAAAATCATAACACCGTTTATTTTCTTGTAAAAAAAATTGCTAGAATTTTGGTGTAAAAAAACAAAACAAACAGTGGTACTATTCTTCGATTTACAGTACTATGCTGTAAAAAACAGTGGATTTTACGGTGAAAAGCAAACAAACTGGCAGCTCAGTCGTAGTAAAACTTAGTGGTTTTTTAATGTAAAATCAGTACCAATGTTTGTTTACAGTAAAATTCTAGGTCAGTTGTTTCCGCTGTGTGTTACTGTACATGGAATAACAGTACCACCATTTTTACTGTAAAAAAAACTGTCTGCTCAGAATTTTAGGTAAAAAAAACTGTTGCCGTTTTTCCATTTGCGGTACAATTCTGTAAAAATCACTGCACATTTCACGATTAAAAACTGGCAGCTCAGTCGCCAGAATTTTACAGTCAAATTTAGGGTATTTTTTTTACAGCATTTTACTGTAAATAAAAAAAGGGTACCAATGGTTTTTTTTTTTTTTACTGTAAAATTATACGGTTGCTGGTTTTCTGGTGTGTTACTGTCTATAGAAAAATCATAACACCGTTTATTTTCTTGTAAAAAAATTGCTAGAATTTTGGTGTAAAAAAACAAAACAAACAGTGGTACTATTCTTCCATTTACAGTACTATGCTGTAAAAAACTGTGGATTTTACGGTAAAAAGCAAACAAACTGGCAGCTCAGTCGTAGTAAAACTTAGTGGTTTTTTAATGTAAAATCAGTACCAATGTTTGTTTACAGTAAAATTCTAGGTCAGTTGTTTCCGCTGTGTGTTACTGTAACAGTACCACCATTTTTACTGTAAAAAAACTGGCTGCTCAGAATTTTAGGTAAAAAAACTGTTGCCGTTTTTCCATTTGCGGTACAATTCTGTAAAAATCACTGCACATTTCACGGTTAAAAACTGGCAGCTCAGTCGCCAGAATTTTACAGTCAAATTTAGGGTATTTTTTACAGCATTTTACTGTAAATAAAAAATGGGTACCAATGTTTTGTTTTTTACTGTAAAATTATACGGTTGTTGGTTTTCTGGTGTGTTACTGTCTATAGAAAAATCATAACACCGTTTATTTTCTTGTAAAAAAAATTGCTAGAATTTTGGTGTAAAAAAACAAACAAACAGTGGTACTATTTTTCCATTTACAGTAATGTGCTGTAAAAACCACAGTGGATTTTACGTTAAAAAACAAACAAACTGGCAGCTCAGTCGTAGTAAAACTTAGTGGTTTTTTTTTAATGTAAAATCAGTACCAATGTTTGTTGTTTACAGTAAAATTCTAGGTCAGTTGTTTCCGCTGTGTGTTACTGTAACAGTACCACCATTTTTACTGTAAAAAAAACTGGCTGCTCAGAATTTTAGGTGAAAAAAACTGTTGCCGTTTTTCCATTTGGGGTAAAATTCTGTAAAAATCACCGCACATTTCACGGTTAAAAACTGGCAGCTCAGTCGCCAGAATTTTACAGTCAAATTTAGGGTTGTTTTTTTTACAGCTTTTTATTGTAATTATTGTAATTAAAAAAAGTTGTTTTTTTACTGTAAAATTATACGGTTGTTGATTTCCTAGTGTGTCTATAGAAAAACGATAACAGTTTATTTTACTTTTAAAAAATAGCTAGATTTTTGGTGTAAAAAAACCAACAGTGGTACTATTTTTCCATTTACAGTACTATGCTGTAAAACCACTGTGGTTTTTACGGTAAAAATAAAAAACTGGCAGCTCAGTCATGGTAATTTTACTATAAAACTTTGTGTTTTTTTAATGCAAAATCAGTACCAATGTTTGTTTACAGTAAAATTCTAGGTTAGTTGTTTCCGCTGTGTGTTACCGTACATGGAATAACAGTACCACCATTTTTACTGTAAAAAAAAAAAA